>NC_048303.1:51605586-51692474 GCF_013100865.1 Trachemys scripta elegans | reverse complement strand
TGCAGGTTTGGCCAATTGCAGCTCCTAGTGGCTGCGGTTCGCTGCTCCAGGCCAACGGGAGCTGCTGGAAGTGGCTAAGTGGCCAAGGGACGTACTGGCCACCGCTTCCAGCAGCTCCCATTGGCCTGGAGCAGCGAACTGCGGCCAGTGGGAGTCGTGATCAGCCGGACCTGCAGTCGCGGCAGGTAAACAAACTGGCCCAGCCCGCCAGCGGCTTTCCCTACACAAGCGGCATCCCAAGTTTGGGAAACACTGGATTACAGGAATGATGAGAACTTTTGTATGCTACTAACAAGCTCAGTTGTGACTTCCTTTCCATGAAATATGACTCTGATATACCTGTTTTTAATCAAGAATATTGAAGCAGGCTATGGGTTTTTGCTTGTTGAGGAGAGTTTTTCATGCTTTTATTTATTTATAAAGCTGTGATGTCCTTATTGATCACAATAAGCTTCTTCTCTTTTGCAATTAAAAAAACTACAAGGCTAAAAATTGCTGCAGCCATACGTATTCCCACTGTGCCAAAAATTGCAACAGTGTAATTTTTTGAACATCTGTGTTACACCCTATTCTGGACTTGTAGAAAGAGAAAATGAACTGTTAAATAGATTAAAGCTATTACACTGCATCAGTTAATTAGTGAAGTAAGTGAACAAATTTGCAGATTATTGGTAAGAGAACAGTCTTGTGAGAACAATATTTTATTGTTTGGGGTTTTATTTTTAAGAGACTTTTGCAAAAAGGCTGCCCTAATAAACTGTTTAATAGGTCAGCAAGGTAATTACTCAGACAGCATCTTAAATCAGTCAAAAAACACATGGGTTAAGGGATAGCGGTACGTGTCTGCACATGTGTGTTTGAGGATAACTAAGTGGCCTGCCCCCCCCGCGGGCATTCTTTTTTGCAATGCAAACTTTTTTGTAACTGGTAATTATTCTCTATTCTATTACCAATGGAGACCTTTAACTTCACACACCCTTCAAGTCTCTGGCTGCTATATGTTTCTTCACAGGAAGTTGAAGAGGATCTCTCTAGTTCATTAGGCTCTCATGCTGCTTCTCCCTGCTGGCATGTGAGGATCATCAGGTAGCAAAACTGTATAAATTAGATATTGATATAGTTGAGCTGGACAGGAAAGAGTTCTCTGATCCTCGGAAAATATTAGTGATTTAAAAAAAATTCCCCTCTTGAATTAAATGAAAAGTCAAAAATTTTGACAAACCAACACAAATATCAGCTCAGGTCAATCAAAATGCTTTGTTTAGATAATTTCTAAAAATTTTGTTTGGATTTTTGACCATTTTTTGTTTAACTAATTTTATTATAATTAGCTTAAATTTTCAAACAAAAAGTCATTTTAAAGCAGTAAGTAAAAAAATTTCATTTAAAAAATGTCAAAACCTTTTTTTTTTGTTTTTTTTTCCCACTTGTTTTTTGTTTTTGAGTTGAGGAATTCCTTGAAAGTGACCCTTTCCCACTAACAGTTTTGGTTTTGACGAATCAACATTTTTTAATTGGGAAAATTCTTGTTGAAAATTTTCTGACCAACTCTAATGTATAGGCTCTAAACACATGATGGGGCTACAGGAGAGGACACAACTGATTTCATTTGTAGTGGTTTGTGGTAACTTTTCATTTTGTCTGTATGTGAATAGTGTTTGTGCAGCATTTTCTTGGAGTTTCTGGTATTTTTACATTTTAAATTCATATTGTCTTCTGTGTGAGGATGTATTTTAATATGGCCTCAGTTTGCTCTCCCTTCCCACCTGCTCCCAAAATGAAAAACAATTCTGGGATTGCATTTTCTAGTGTTGGCACTGGGTATGAGAAATCAGAGGTACCTGATTGGTGGCTTTCATGAATGGTGGGTATGACAGGCCAGGCTGAGCCTCCCCAAACAGCCTAGTATGGTCCCACCCATGCTCCATCCCCAGGCGTGCTCCTGCCTGCTTCCAGTTCCTGCTCTTCCCTTGTGGCTGGGGCTGGAACTGGGGTGGACTGGCATGCTGCCAGTACTCAGGGCAGCTGGGGCGAGTGCTTGTGCAACCCGGCACTCCAGGGCTGGGGCACGGGGGCCATGCTGCCCGCCTGGCACTCCAGGGCTGGGGGTGGCTGTGGCTGCGCTGACTGGCGCTCTGGGGCTGGAGTCGCTCGGGCAGCCCGAGGCTGGTGGCCACAGTGACAGTGCTCTGGGCTCCAGAGGGGGAGGGGGATGAAAGGGGCTGGGCCTTGGGTAGAAGGGGCGGGGCTGGAGACTAGCCTCCCCCAGCGGGCGGTTCATGCGCCACCCATGGTGGCTTTCTTTAAACATGGGCATCTTTTCTTCAGATGAAATGCCCAGAACCTTTAGACAATCCACACACAACAATCCAAGAAATTGCTTAGTTCATTTGTGGTCTTGACAGGTCTCTCTCTCTCTCATTCTAGCTAAGGAGTTTTCCTATTGTAGATTCTAATTCAAAGCTCTATGATGTCAGTGGGAGTCCTTCCATTGACTTCGATGGGGTTTGGATCGGGCTTATCATTCCTAGTGCTGTCATATAAAGAAAGGATTTTTTTTCGTAATTTGTCTGATGATGGGGAAATATGAAATAAGGCAAAGCATAACTTGTGAAACAATTTGTGTCTTATACAATAAATTCTGAGACATTTTATGAGCAAATGGACAGTATCTGTCATCCTGAAGAAATATAAGCACCGCTAATATCTCTTCTCTTTGGAGGGGTAGTGAATGGTGAGAGAAAACATAGACTATAGCAATCACAAGCATATTGGATTTGCTAACTACACATCCAGAACACTGTCATCTGAAGACTTTAAAAGGGTTTGATTTGTGTGTATTCTTACGAGTTCAATAGCTTTCCCCAACATTTATTACATGCTGATGTCTGGGGATATTGATCTGAATGTATTTTATCACTAAGAGAAGTTGATGTATTTAAACATCTAAAGATTATGTTCTTAGCACATTTTTGTCTATGAGTCATTTTCTCCAGTACCTTGGATCTTTTAATACCTTGCAATGTATCACTCTTTCAGCATTTAGTTTCAGTTTGAGACTAAAATGGGATTTTGATCTAATCTTTTGTGCTTTGCTTTGCTGATCTTAAAGGTCTCAATCCAGCTCCCACTGAAATCAGCAGGACCTTTACCATTGATTTCAGCGGGTGATGAATCAAGCTCAAAGTGTTCAGGATTCCTACGACCATGTTTTATTCTAGTTTTAAAGAAAAATATGGCTAGAGTTTTGGTTGGGTTACTGGAGAGCTGTGAGACTGATATATACAATAATTGGAGTAAGTTCACAATACAATTTTATTTTGATTTGTGACCTACAGGACACCCTTTGTTCATCTAAGATATAATAATTCATTTAGGACAATATTTTTATATATCCAATATATATGTTGAGAGGAGAATGTATAGAACTTCCCATTAGCTAGTTGGCTGGTCATCACATATATACAAGCATACTAACTGGCATGGAAAACTGTTAAACTAGGAGATTATTCTTATTTCTGGATTCTTTGGAGTGCAGAAATATGGAGATTCCTAAAAGACTCTATATAAGCTTACCAATGTAATTTAAAGTCCAACTGGTAACTGAAGAAGCTAAAGTTGAGCTCATGTTGAGCTCATCTACTTTTTTCCTGTGGTCTTATGAAAATTTGAGAAGTGGGATGATCATATTTATTCCTTGGGAAATCCTTAGTCTTTCTCTCCCCTTTTAAAACTACAAGTTTTAAGTGTAAGAGACAAAAACAAAAAAATCAAAAGACCCACTGCATATGCAAGATACAAATGGCCATCATACAAAATAACATCAATGGGTATTTCTTCTAGTTAGTCCTAGCCTTTTAATATGTGGCCTAGTTCCCTGACATGATTACAGAAATCACTGGATTTGAAGACATACACTTTATAAAACAGCTTCCACTATGAAGTAATTGAATTACATTTTCCCTCCTCTCATAGCTGAAATAGAACCAAACTTATTTATTGAAGTGACACATGCAGTTTCTTGGTTGAAATTTAGTGGAATAGATCAATAGATTTTAAGGCCAGAATGGACCATTATGATAATTTAGTCTGACATCTTTATAGCACAGTCCATAGAATTTCAACCAGTGCTTTCTGCATCAAGCCCTCAACTTCTCTTTGAGTTAGATTCACCTCAGATATCCAGAAAATTGCTTATCAAACAAGGTCAGTCAGAACCACCCTCCAGTAATGTTGTTTGCATCTACAGACAATTTCATGTTGGGTATATTCCGAACTCACATGTGTAACTTCAAGAAACACATTTTTGGTATTGTAGATTTGCATATTGTTGATACAGATACATCTAAGCCAAAGTATTTAGATCTTGATTTTGAATCCAGGTTCAGCAGTGTTGAAATTCTGGCGGTTTTGTTCAGCTCATCATGGATTCTATAATTGTCATTTGCCTTTTATATCACATGAGATTTTCCTACACTTTCTTTAATTCCTATGGCCTGCTCTTTAGTTCCTAATGCACTTTGAATTTTGCTACCAAAATAAGAGTACAAAAATCATAATTATTAATAACATACGCCTCTCCAGTAGCTTTCATTCAGAAGGATCCCAAATTGCTTTAGAAACCACAGTGAAGGGTATTAAAGAGATCACATTTAACAAACCACCCGAATGTATCCCAAAAGGTAGAATACATAGCTGTTCCACTTTCAGAAAATTACCTCACTAGACAGCTGGGGTTCTTTTGTTGGTCCTTTGAGTGGTTGCTTAAGACAGATTTAACTGGAAACACAGAGAGTATTGCCACCTCCAAGGTGAAGGGCAGCAGTCTTCCAGTGCACAACACTGTGAACTATAGTAGCCAGAAGGGGATATTCTGGCTAAGAACAGCAGAGCAAACAGTGAAAAATGTGTTTCATTCTTTAAGGTTCATATATAGCAATATGACCTTGTTTTCTAAAGTCTTGTTGAAACAGATAATGAATTACATGGTACTCAGCAATAAATCCATTCACATAGAAGCTTTTTACAAAATAATGAACAAAAGGACTAAGAGCAAAATAGAGATCCCCTCCCCCTTAGTTCTTCATGTTTTTTTAGGAGTGCAAAGGGTAGGATTAGAGATTGTTTTAGTTCCATAACAACTTTGAAGGATGTGACATTGTCTGCAAGTTAATATATATATATATATATACCCCAAATAGGTCATCACAGCATGATGTAAATCTTTGTATAAATACCAAGTGAATTTAGATGACACCCCAGAATAGCTGTGAGGAAGCTGTGTTGGTCAATAATCCTTTTAGCAGGCAATTAACAGTGAAGAAGAATGTTCAAGTAAGAGGGATGGATAGCTCAGTGGTTTGAGCATTGGCCTGCTAAACCCAGGGTTGTGAGCTCAATTCTTGAGGGGGCTCATGTGGGGCAAAAATCTGTCTGGGGATTGGTCCTGCTTAGACCTGCTAGAGGAGGGGGTTGGACTAGGGTCCTGAGGTCCCTTCCAACCCTGATATTCTATTGAAGGTTCTTTCCTTCTTTGCACAGTACTCATAGAACTGTATGTAAGATTGTGATGCAGCAGCAAGAGTTAGGAAATTTAACATTAAGACAAACTTTGTCTTAAGCTTATTGCTAGTTATTCAGGAAACTCAGATCAGAGCATCATAAGTACTATACTATGGATAATGAAGCATCTATGAAAAAATTAAAAAGAGAGTGACAGCCCTAATTTTGAACTCCCTTATTTTTTTAATTGACGCTTGTCACTATGCTAACATCCTGGCCTATGCTCATCTGAAACATTGCCCAAGGGTCCATTGTGGCAGCTGAGAATAGCTGGAGCATAGTGGTGCTCTGGCCGCAGGCACATACCTAGGTATTGGGAGAGGGTGGTATAGAGCCATTATACAGGCTCCACATACAACATTCAAGTAATTCCCCCCTTCCAGTCCCCTGCACTCCTAACCCACATACACAAATACCAAGGGGATATCTTAGTGGCTGTTTCAGTTGGCTTTAGGGTCCTTTAATGATGGTGGAGACAGAATAAAAGGGTCCCAGATGTACCCAGAATCAAGGCCTATCTGCCAAAATTTTGGAACATTTAGCACTGAGAAAATGTCAATTTCCCTGCTGCAAGTGAGGCCGTCAATAGCAGAATTATTAGGAAGTTTATGTTCCTGTAAGTAGTAAAATAATGTTTTCTCACTAGACTGAGGTCTTAAAGGCAAATTTCAACTTAGTTATAAAAAATAAAAGAGGTAAGTAGGAGAGAAGGGGGAAAGGTGCAGAATCTGCTGCTCAGAACATTACAGAACCATATTATTTCTAAATGTGAAGTGCAAATAGGTTGAATTTTAAAATGTCAGACTTGTAGCTAATGTGTGGGATGCAACAAGGAAAGTTTATTAGAATTAGGAATGTACTGACCTCGGGATATTCAGTTTTTCTAAAAAATATCTGTTGCTTCAACAGAAACAGAATCAAGATTCAGGGGCCTTTTATAATAATAATACCTTGTGCTTACATAGCACATTTCATCAGTAGATCTCAAAGCACTTTACAAAGGACGTATCTTTATCCCCATTTTAAGATGGGGAAAGATGCACTGTGAAAGAGTATATGGCAAAAAGCGTACTATCCTTTTAAGGGAGAGGCTGGTGCCTACAACCTGGAACTGAGGAGGTCCTGGCCCACCCTAGGGCTGAGATGTTTAAACACAAGAACAGGAAGCTGTGGAATGAGAGGGCAAAGGGGAGTGGAAGAGTTGGCCACAGTGGGTTGTATTTCTTTCTCAGGAACCAGCAGACAAACCTAACCTGACTCACAGACTTGGGTTTGTGGACTTTGTTTGGGAACTCTGCTTCCGGCCCCAGCTGTGGTCCAAGCCTCAGCCCCCTTACACCTGTTCACGTCCCCCCCCACCCTCCCTCCATGTGTCCCCCACCATGGCCTGTTCCTGGCCCCAGCTCTGGGGAGAGGGGACACAGACAGGAGTAAGGGAGGTGCGAAGTAAAAAGTTTGGGGACCACTGGCTTTCAGGATCCCTACTGTAAAAAGTGTTCCAGCACCACTGGTGAGGGCTGAGAGAGGAAAGCCCAGAACTGCTGAGCTGAGGGTCCCTGGACTGGAACCTAGAGTAGAGAGCAGGCCTAGGTTCCCCTACCAGCCACTGAGGGAGTGGCACCAGGGCAGTGAATGGGATGACTGCCTAGGGCTGTTGAGTGACTGAACCCCGGAAGAGGGAACACTGAGTGACCTAGCCGAAGGGCTAAATTACATGGAAGATGCTGAGGGTCCTGGAGAGAGAGGAGCTGCTGACCAGAGTCAGAGTGCTGGCATGCAAATCATGGACGGGGGCATTGGCCTCAAGAGCTAATCACCAGAGTGACCAGGAGGAGGCACCAGACTGGCAGTGAGTAGAGCTCCCTATGACAACGTGCCATGTTTGTACATATTAATCCTTGATAAAGACAAACACCATCAGCTGGAAAAAAATTACCATTATCTAAAGTCAGGAAATGAGTTTTTCTCCATGAAAATGTTCAATTATGTTTTTTTTTTCATTTTTATTGAATTTTTAATTTTTTTCCCCAATACAGTCCGAAAAAAAGACTTATTAAAATTTGTTTCAAAAGCCATTTTCTGATCAAAAACATGTTGATAGAATTTTTTTGACCAGCTCTAAGATTAAAAATGGTGATACAAAGCCCATTATTTAAGCTTTTCCACTCATATGACTAGTCAGAATCTTAGACAAAATTAGATGGCCAAAATTTTTGTGAGTTCCTGAAGTGAGGCTCCTAAGTCTTTATGTAGGCTCCTAAAAAGTGACCAGATTTTCAGTGTTAAACACACAACAGCTCCAATTGAAACAGAAGGAAGGTATCTGGTGATCAACGCTTTGAAAAATTTGGTCATTTGTTTAAGGGCCTAATTGAGGATTCTCACTGTAGACCTACATATCTAAGACTGTAATAAAGGTGTTAGTGACTGAAGTTTTTAGTCATTAATAAGAGTCAGGAAGGCAAAAGACCATAGTCTGTCACATGGCAGGGGTTGGGAGGAATCCCCTGACTCCAATGGCTATTTTGACATATTCCTTTTTTTAAAAAGTCAAATGTTAAATATAAAAGTAACCATCACAAATGGATATAGATAATTAATATAAAACACACAAATGAAGATATTTGAGATGGAGGTCAAGTTAGATGACCTGAACCCCCTTGACCTATGCAATGTTTCTTATTGGACATCTGTCAATAAACACTCTCTTTCAACCTCCATGGCTTTCAAATCACACAGCTGCTTCTTGATCTTGGTTCGTTTGCAGCAGCATATTTAGAAGGTAAAGTGGTTCAACCCCACTGTGCGTGTGTGTGTGTGTGTGTGTGTGTGTGTGTGTGTGTGTGTGTGTGTGTGTGAAAGTAATTAGTTAATAGATAATGTGATATTAGATGACACTCAAATATGGAAGAATGGCATAAGATTTTAATATCAAAGTAAATAACACCAGTGCTAGTACATTCATAGTATTAAATATTTGCTTACTTAATTAATTAGTAACCTGAATTATTTTGAATTTAAATGAAGTAGCTGTTGAATTTCCAGTTTGTCATACCAGGAATCTGCAAAATCAAGGGGCCTTGCTGTGGAGTACACGCTGTACGGTTATCCTTTTTGGATACAAGTGGCAAGCCAATCTTCAGGGCTCTGTGTGTTGTTTCCATTAGAAGGAAAAATCGATGATGGAGTCAGGTATCTTTGATGCAATCCTGTTTATTTATAAAAAATGTGCAAAGTCCTGTTTCCCTGAACACGGCAGGAACCAACAACAGGAAATGAATTCTTCGCTCATAGTTCAAAGCCTCCTTCTGTCAGCACTTGTCCCAAAAGTTCTTTCTCAACTTCTCAGGACCATATTACTAAGACTTCTGTGACTGAGTGTGGTGCTTCTGTATTGTTTCAGCTACCTGCTTATGTAAAGGTGCTTAATGGCTTCTTACAACTATCTTAAATGAAGTGCAGCAGTTACACCCCACTTTTCAAAGAGATTTAACCCAACCCATAACTATACTTTTGTCAAAAGGATTTTGTTTTTCTTAATTGTTAGTGATCTTCTTTGGGCTCCCATCCCTTATGTATATTAGTATGGGAGCTAGTTAATATATGGGAAGATAGGGAGATGGGAGTTATTAATATAAACTCACAAAATTAAGTATCATCTTCACTCCTGCCATTAGTATTCCATAGATTTCAAATACAGATGGTATGTAAGTGATTTGTTAACTAGGCACTAAAGAGATAAGTTAGAGAGAAATCATTAATGTACATTTAAAAGATCACAATCTAGAGTGGAATCCTATTGTAATCCAATCTTTTATTGTTCCTCAGTCTAATTTGTTGCCCAGCAGTACAATCTGTTTACTAAACAAATGAGTTTTAAATTAAAAATGCAGATTAATCACGAGCGGCAAGTGGGCTCTATTTGTTAAGACAATGTGGGTCACAATCTGAAGGGCTCTTTTAGGCCATGTCATTCAGTTGTGTGTAAGTTTTATTTATCATCAGGGATCTGACACACACACACACAGAGTCAGGGACAGTACTTGGTCCTACTAGTGAAGGCAGGGGACTGGACTTGATGACCTTTCAAGGTCCCTTCCAGTTCTATGAGATAGGAAGGTGCACTGAACAACCTTTGTAATGGGACCTCCATATATTTGGAGGTTCAGCTAGGGATAAACATCTGAACTTCTGAAAATTTATCCAAACCAGATCTCTGAATATGTTAAGAGTCTCCTGGCTAGTCACCACTTTGTGATGGGTCTTTGGTGGTTTATGCAAAATGAGCTTAATGATTTCATTCTTATTCCTACTGGATGGAATCAACATTACAAAATCCCAGTCAGAATTAATATTAATTATCCTCTTTGTTGGCAGTCTCATGACAGAAGCCAGGCTATGGATGAAACAGAAACTGAACTATTCTCTCAGACTTACAGGTCTCTTCAAATCAGAGTTTAGGGGCACTGGCAGGATGGTGGCAAGAAACCTACACTGCTGCTGCACCAGGCTGTATATCTTCTAATCTAGCAGTAAGGAGAAGATACATTTTTAAAGGTGTCCTGCAAAGCATTTCTAAACAAAAATTGGGCTTGTGGGTAACATTTTCTAAAGCACCTAAATGGAACTTTGGTGTCTAAATCTCATTGGTGCTTTTGACAATTTTATCCTGTGTCTTTTGTGAGGTAAGTAGCCGTTGTTGGGTTTTTCCCGTGTATATATATATGTGTATATTTCTTTTTGCCATAGAAATATAGGACTATCACTCGGAGCCTGTTGGGTGTCTGTCTGATTTATATTTTTAGTACTCAACACTCAGAAGGAACATAGTGATCAATCTTTAGCAAAAATATAACTGAAATGATAATGGTTATAAGAAAAATAAACAAAAACAAGTTTTAAACAGTGTCATTAAAATGTCTTCATCTCACTATTTCCCAGCCTTCACTCTGTGGTGATGTTGTCTGTCACTAGTTATTCAGTCACCAAAGAATCTTCAAAGCCTGACCTAGATCTAAACATCTAACGTTACAAAACAATACAAGGAAAAATAGCCCTTAAAACAACAGCAGCAACGTTCAGGATTTTTTTTCTATCATAAAGAGGCCAAAAAATAATAATAAAAAAATAACAAGCCCAGTTTTTTGGGTTTTTTTTGCTTGTCACCTTTGAAAACTGTCAATACCGCACCTTTCATAAGCACTAAATTTATTTTAAGAAAAGAAAGTGATGTTTACCTACACTGTAAAGTGGGAAGTGAGTTAACAGAGGAAGTGTTTAAATGGAAACTAGTTTCCTTGGAGCTTACATTAGCAGCCTGGTTCATGAAATAAAAATGAAGCTAGTGTCAATGAAAAGCTTTCATAGGCCAATGTTTTTACTGTGATTATGTGTTTGGAAATAAACAGGCTGCAGCAGTGTACTGCATCAAGACAATGTACTAAGATGCATCTTAAACTGATTAGATGCAGTACTTTGCAGCATGTTGCTGCAACAGAAGATCTGCCAGTTATCCTTCTATTCTTATCTATCTATCTACATCTTTTTATTGTTGTGGGAGGGGTAGAGTGTGATGTCTCAGTTAACAAATTGCTGCTGTTAATCTGGAAAAAGCCAAAATTAGCATTATGGATAGACATGATTCTGAGAAAATAAAACTAGCCTTAAAAATGACCAACAATGCTCCCCTCCCTCCTAAAAATGGGTGTGCCCTATTTTGCTTCTTTATAATGCATAAGAGAGTTTATTTCCTTGCTTGTTTGTTTGTTTGTTTGTTTTCACCTTAGAAGTTATGGCCAGTCTAGCCTGGAAGGCTCTGATAATGATTGGCGAATGAATGAATTCATGGACTTCCTCTTCTCTCTTAAAGGATCCCTAAACATACAACAAACATGGGATGGCAACAAACCAATTCTTTAATATGAAAACTACTCTGATAACCCTCCCATCCAATATCCCAGAGGATCAGTGGGGATGGAGGGGAGATACTATTCACATAAAAGTGTAAAATATTGTGTTCCAGTGTGCTGATTTTACACTTCTCATCATTCTGGGCTAGCTAGAGAACTGAGTGAGAAGGTGAATACCATTTGAATTAGCAGATGTCTACAAAATTTGGGCTTTTCTTGATGCTCCACTAAAAGTTTAAGACTGTCAAAGCCACCCCAGCATCATCACCACTGTTAATGACACACAGCCATAAATGATGACAGGCTGTAATCTTTGGCAATGAGCTGCATTTGAGCTAATGTGAAAGCTTGGTCTCTCTTTGGCTGCTAGCTAATAATAATGGGAAAAGGAAGAGTAGAGGACTGGAGGCACTGTTTGGAAAGCACCTAGCACTCTTTTGGCCCTACCCCAATCTAAGCAGCATTTGTACCTGCCTTCTCCTGGGTATGACTCACTTATGTAGCTGCTCACCCTGGGGACAGGTATAAAGAATTTCCACCACTCTGCCCATGCACAAGTGATTCAGTCCCAGTGACTCAGGAGGAAAAGGATTGTTTTAGTTAATGGCTTGGAAGGCCACCACATCTTTATCCTTCATGCTGGAGCTGCCCTTTCTCACCTATTTTTCTCATTCCAACCAGAGATTTCTCCTGATCAGCAAAGGGCATTCCCAGCTGTCCTGCCATGATAGCTTCAGAAGATGGCCCCCTTACCGCCCCATGCTGAGTTTCCAGCATCACAGCCACCTTTCAGCTGAGGAACTGGTGACTGAGGCTGAGCCTAAGGCCCCAATTCTGCAATTTACAGCCTGGGTGGCAGGGCTGGATTAAAGCTACCCAAGGTTTTAGGCACAACATGCCATTTGTCCCCTATGGCTCTGCCTTGGTTCAATAGTCCCACCCCCCACTTGGAGTGACAAGGGTGCCCCTACTCCCCCCACTTCCTCACCATGGAAGCAGCAGCAGTAGTCCTCTCTCAATCCCCAAAGAAGCAGAGGTAGCAGCAGGTGCTCCCCCAGCAACCAAGGGATTTATACACGAATGGGTGAGTGGACCAGGTCTGCTGCACTCTTCACCTCCTGCCACAGTGTGTCTCAGAACTATTGTTTGACACCGGCTGGCTGCCGACTCAGGCAGATGGCCCTGCCTTAGTTATATTCAGGTTACTTTTTCAAGCTTTTCCCCCTAACCCTGAACTAGAAACTTGCCTTTTAGGGTGCTGGAAATTTCATGCCCTGGGACCTTGCTTTTACTCTGGTTTATTCCAGTCACAATTCAAATAAAAAGACAATAGAGATGAAAGGCAGAAAACACCTCCAGTAGCTAGTAGTACCTGTCAAAAGCAATGTATTTACTGTCCTAACATTGGCCAAGGGAGAAAATTTTGCCCATTAGCACTGTGTGCACAGAGAACCCTCCATGTTCAGATCTCCCCATTCCCACACAGAAGTATGTGGGGAGGGGCTCAGCTTCCTCTGTGACACCATCCCTCCTCTTCTTCATCCTTTGGAAGCCTCTGTACTGGTCTAAGGCTTGGGGATTAGGGGCCTGAGGAGAAAGGGCAAGGACTGGGCAGATGGAGCTCACTAGAAAATGTTGTATTATCATTGGCAGGAGGGTGCCCTAAATCCAAGGTGCTGCCACAGCATAGGACTAGGACTTCTGTTCACTAGCTTTTCCCTTGTGAGGGTCCTTGATGATGTAAATAGTCTTGAGGTCAACCGCACAGCCCATTCAATGTGGGGTAAAGGAAAAGCCCATCCTAGCTCTCTGAGAGTAAAATCTGGGTGTCTCCTTCAGTGTTTGCTTCCCCCAGGCCCCTGTGTGTTTTCTCCAGAGGAGGAGGCAACCTGGCCCTTGGAGAAGTTGAACTTCTAGGTCAGTTTAATTAAAATGATGTTTTTTTAAAAAAGGTACAGAGTTTAAGCATAGAAGTTTCTGGTTATCAGGGAATAATGTACAGATTATCAAGGGGTGCAAAGTAGGAAAAATGTTCCAACATAAAGCTCTGCATAACTTGGAACATCTAGCTCTAGCCAGAATCATTATCTATATTGCAGGTATATCTACAGTAGTACTGAAAGCACTTCACACTCAGTTACCCATTATTGTTCTCATGATGCTTTAAAATAAAAGTAGCTAGCACCCCTCAATCTTTTTGTCAAGACCCTAGAGGTTTTTAATGTTGGTTACTGGCAGATTGGGTTGAATCTGAAGTTGTAAGTTTTGTGGACCTTTATTTTCAAATGTACTCCATGCAGAACACCTGAAATTAAATTCTAAGTAGTATTTATGAAGAGGGAGTAAATTTAAGTCTCAGCACTGACTTAATTAAGGCAGATGAATAGTTTTTATAGTTCCATCTGAAATCTGAAAATGAACTCATCCAATCTTCAAATCTTCCCCTTGGTTAAAATATATGGCTCTTATTAAAGACAAATTCTAATACATATACCTTTATTACTCAAATGTCCACATGAGGAGCTTGATAGATGAGTCCATATACCCTCTTCATAAAATCCTTCTTGAATAAGGTTGAACCAATAACCAGAACATTTTTATTGAATCCCCAAATGTTATAGCACTGGAGAAGATTACCTAAGTAAGAACTTATTTAGAGTATTAATGCAGTGGTTATATTATTCTAATAAGATGAAAGAGCTTAAGAATTTAGCCAATTCATCATGAATGCAGATAAATGGGCAAAGTTCATAATATAACAATTATGGTAGGAGGAAGGACAGCAATCAAATAACATTGTTAAAATATCTTTATTTAGTTTAAAGCATCTGACATGAATTTCATCTTATAGTTTGTCTTTCATCCAGCAAGGGCCTGATCCTGTGAAGTTCTGAATGCCTCCTGCAAGGTACTGAGCACCCTCAACTATCACTCCTCCACTCCATTTCGACATTATTTTTTATCTGTGTCCACTCTCTGCTCATGGTGTAATGTAACTTCAGATGAAGTGCTGGCTTTGTCATTGCCCAGTGATGACATTTCCCTACTTCATAACAGATGTAGAGGCAGGTGGATAGTCAATGCTAGAAACTACTCCCCATGTGTGAAGTGCTACTCTACACTCAGCCTCATCACTGACCTCTCATTGTCAACAGTCTAATTTGACCACTTCAGGACTTCCTGTATTTACTTGTCCAGGATGGCAGACCCAGCTCAATCACACTATAAATCTTCCCTCTGTTCTATTTTTCTGCCCCCCACTCTTTCCTAAACAGAACATCAACCCAGTATTGTTCCAGTTGAAGTCAAACTTTAAACATAGGGTGGCTGAGTGGGTTCAACCCTAGGCACACCTGTCCCTAGTTTACTGATAAGTGTTTGCCCCCCCCCCTTAAATTTGAATTATTTGATTTCAGCTGAGCCACAGATACTAAACTACCAATTTGATTTTTAAAAATACATAGAATCTTGTCATAAAGAAAATGGAGGCTCAATATAACTTTCCCATTGATGTCATCTATATGTTAAAACAAGGTAGAGCAAGCATTCAAGCAATACACTGCTTTCAAGGTCAGTTCTTTTATTAAACATAAAAGGACAAGTGTGTTTGGATTTACCCCAGAATAACAGAGTTTGGCTCAAAGTAAGATGCATTAAAGAGTTCTTTGGGTGCTGATTGATTCCATTCTCGTTTGTCCATCAGTTTGGCTTCATTAACCAGGGAAGCGGAGGATAAGCTGGGTCTCCCAAGATAACCAGTGCAATCTCCACACCACCAATGTCCATAGTGATCCTGGGAGCAAACAGTCCATTATCCATTAGTTCTGAAAAATCCTCACATTGTAGACCCTTCCAGCCCACCCTGCATTTATGCGATGGTGGTCAACAAGTCATCAGTTCAGTGGTCAATAGATGAAGTCCAAAAGCTGAAATACAGCCCAAGTAGCCTCTGTGTATTCATGGCTGCTAATATAGCGGTGTGGAGCACAGTTGGGTCCATGCTGGCAGACAGCAGTTAAAAAATGGTGCTTGCCTACCCAAAAAGGACGCATGGGAGGGAGACAGTAGCAGCATTGGATTTTTAAAAATTTTAACTGGCCTGGCTTCTGCTATGCTTCCACAATGTACAGTGAGAAAAATCCCAGTAAAGCAGAGGCCCCTGGGATACATTCCAAGAATGCCATAAGCAAGCCACTGCCATGTGTACACAATGATGTGAATTGAAAGAAGGCACAGCCATCCCATGTGCATGCTATTAATGTGCCTTGCATACTGTGCATTAAATAACTTGCATGAAATGAATCAGGTTTAACCCCTCCATGTAGACAAGTCCTTAGTTAATTTTTGTTAGCTGCTGGTAATTACTAGTGGCAAGGAACTCAACTGGGAGTATTTGTATTTCACACTTGCAAGGTGTTTCCAGCAATTAAATCTGTTTGAGTTGAGAAGGGTTAGTGGCTCAAATTTTTCTAAGGGCATCAACTGTACAAACTACAGTTATTTCCTCAGGAGAAAAAGGGATGGTGTGGTATGCATTTTATATTTTTATTCTCATTTGCTCCTCTTTGTAATATCATTTTGAACTGCTTGAAAATAAAGATGCTTGGTGAAGTTTTGTGGGTTACTGTGAGCACATCAGACCTGTGCACTAGCTTCCCACAGAGTGATGTGTCAGGTTCAAGGTATTGGTACTTACCTTCAGGGTCCCCTTATTTGACCCTGTCTTTGCTAATATAAACACATAGTACAATATATGCACTTTTAAATGCATGTCACACACATTATTTTCCCCCAAGGAGAGAGGATGACAAAAAGAATGAACCAAATGTGGCAGATGTTAGTCACGTTGCTTTATGCACTACTGGAAGGTGTTCAGATACCATGTTCAGGGCAGTATAAGAACCTGAATAGAATGGACTACCATAATTCCACCAGGGTTAGTAGAGCTAGCCACAATGACGTAAGCTGGTCCAAACTTGTATTTTAATTTTCCACCAGAAGTTTTAATGGCAGTTCTTAATTTTGTATCAAAAACTTTTGTTGAATTTTTCAGGTTTTAAACAAATTGACAAACGATTTTCAACCAGCTCTGTGGTGACCCTTTACTTGCCTCCAGCTGCAGTCCCTCCCCACAGAAGGGGATACTAATGGGAGGATCTGACTGGCAGTGGATCCCCCAGCACTGCTCTTGCCCCTCCTTCAACTGCCTATGACCTATCCAAATGAACCCCTGTGTAGATCCTCCAATCTTTCCCAGTATTGTATTGAGGTAATGCTCTATTTATGTTTCATAGGACCCGCCCTCCAGAGCAGTGGAATTTGCACTACTTGCCCGTAAATGTATATTCATCAGTAAAGTGAAAGATATATATATTTTTAATGAATGAAACTTTTTCTCTTGGAACATTGTGATGGGATGTCCACTGAAGGGGTTAATGGAGGCCAGATGGGCCAATTAACCTCTTACATAGCAAACAAGGGAGATATAGGCTGGGCAGAGAGTCTTGGTTAGAAGGAAGCTCACCTGAACAGAGGCGAGCTAGGCTAATCTAAACCCAGGAAGTTGGCAGCAGCAAGGGGGCTGGGAGGACGTTTGTGGTCACCCTCTGCTTAGCAGAGAAAGAAGGAGGGAAAGAGAGAGACTCTGTGGGGTCAGGCCCAGAGGGAGGGAGTACCCTGAAGAAAGCAGGGTGGAAAAGAGAATCTATGGAACATGGGGTAGGAAACAGTCCAGGGAGTAAGCAGCAATGTTGGTTACTGAACAGACCTGGACTGTGTATTGCAGGGTCCCTGGGTTGGAACCTGGAGTAGAGGTTAGGGTTGGGTTCCCTTATCTGCCACTGGGGAAGTAGCACCCATGGGGCACTAAATGGAAGACTTCCTGGGTCATTGTGGGAGTGACAGGGACTTTGAAGGACTATACTCTGGAAGGGAGGAATGCTAAGTGACCTGGTCAGAGGGCCAAGTCACAAAGAGAATGCTACAGTTCCTGGAGTGAGAAAGGGGCTGCAGGCTGACAGCGAGACTGCATGCAACTGCAGAAGGGGCATGGACATTGGCTTTGCAGAGCTAATCTCCAGAGTGGCCAAGAGGAGGTGCCAGCCTAGCAATGGGTGGAGCACCTCCATCACAAACATATTGTAGTAAAACATTTTTATATTGATCCCCTATGGAGGGAGGACAGTTCACAAAAATTAGAGCTGGATGAATAATTCAAGTGGCAAATTTTACCTCTTATTCTGTTAGTGAATTGTTTTAAATGAGTGGTTTACCAACTTGAATAGAAAAGCCTTGCCCGGAGCCCTATGGGGGGGGGGAGGGGGATTTCATGGAAAGGGACCTAAGAAGACCCATTCCCCGTGGTATTAAAAAGTAATCTTGGGAAAGAGTTGACCTCAGTTCTCTTGGGTAGAACTGGTACATTGGAGCTAAATAATCATTATCACATAAATGAATCAGGTATCTCCATGTGTTCTCATATTTCTGGAAGAAGTCAAATTACCATAATTCTTGTGGAAGACAGAGGTAAAATCATGGCTGCTTTGAAGTTAATGTCAAATTTCCCATTGACTTCAATAGGACCAGGATTGCCACCCCCCCACCCCACAAATTTCAAGATATCTCCAGCAGTATCTCCTGACCAAAGAGGTTCAGATAAATATAGATAGAACTAATGAGGTTCAGATGAATTAAGAGAAGAGTTGGATAAGTGTCCAACCTCCATAACTTTGGGGTTTACCCACCACTACAGACACTTCAATAATAAATGTGGGTGTCCAGTAAAAATTTAATCTATCAGACCAAAGTACTGAATAGTGATGGGAAAGACACTGACCACTGTAACCCCTAACCAGCTTAGGTTTCTAAGCATATTTCATTAAGCATTCATAGTCGCCCCAGCATTGAGGAAAGTTATATTCAGTTCAAATGAAGCAAAGCAATAATAAGAATTAATAATCAATATGCAGTTATGGACTGCCTCCTTTCCACAGATCTTGCCTAGAGTTGGTTGGAAAATGAAACATTCTAGTGGGGGAAAAAAAGCTCTTCATCAAAATTTCATTCAGGAACTCTAATATCAGTCAATTAAACATCACACCACTATGATAAGTATTATAGTTGTTCTATGAGGGTAACCTCAGGCACAGGGTGATTATGTGAGAATGAATCTAAAGAAAGAGAAGAGAAAAGAGCCTATGAGTCTTGACTCCCTGACTACTGCTACTGAACCGTCAGGCTCCCTTCTTTTGACCCTTTGACCGCACTCCTGTCCCTGTTATTTCATTAGTTGTCCCCTGGAATCATTTGATTTCCAGGTCCTGTAGATCCTCCCCTCAGGCTGGGGATGGGAGGGGGGTGTCCTTCAGCAGTGGGTGGGCTTTCACCCGCCCACTTCCTGGAACCCAATAGGTACTGCTACTGAACCTGCTCCCTGGAAGAATATCTGTATAACAACACTAGAGGAAGCAGTTTTGTAAAGTTATGTCAATGCTTCCTCCATTCTTACAATAAGATGTTGTTTTACAATGTGAAGACTTAAACTCAATTTCAAGTATATTTCTGTAGAGAAAACAGAAGCCATATGACAGCCTGTAGAGAGTACTTTGCCTAATAGGTACTTCTCTGTACATCAGAGCAGTGTATGCTGAATAATTAACCTACTCTAGTATTCTGGATACAAATTACATTTTATTCATCTCACAATTTCATCACTGTAAAAACACTCTTGTATTTTCATATTGTGGTGTGCTACATAACAGGACAGTGTGTCCACTCTGTGACCTTTCCACAACCAGGTAAAAAAGGATCTGCAATGAATCTGCCAAGAAGGAACCAACTACTATTCTTATCAGCTCCTCCCCAGCTGAACTACATGACCCTCCAGGGTGGAAAAGCAGATGGAATCTTCTCTCCTAGCCAGGAGGCGAAAGGGGGATGAAACTCTTTGAAGTGGTCAGATGCAGGATGTGACCTCTTTCTCTGGGAAATTAGTGGTGGAACAGGTCAAGCTGTGGCGCTGCATGATGAGTGGGGAGTAGAGCAGGGAAGCAGCCTGCTGGGAAGTGGAGGAGTTGCATGTAGAAGAGGAAATTAACGAAGGGAGCGGAAGCTGAGGAGCCATGTGTGGAGCAGGTTGTGAGGGTCAGATGTTGTAGTAGGACACAGGTCTGTGGAAAACTTGTGGGGTAACCACAGAGGCAGATATGGAGTCCTGTAGTCAAAGGTCTGAGCAGAGAGAGGCCTGACTGGAACTTTTAGGGTTGTAGAACCTGCAGCTAGCCACAACAGGAGAGGGATAGCATAGAGGCCTTCAACAAGAGGCATTACAGAATGATCATGGCCATGCTACCTAGTTGCCTCTACTAGAAGAATGAAGTGCAAAGGACATATCAGGTACAAGACATGAGGAGTCCTCAGGGCTGACAAGAAGAAGGGTGTGGGGGGGAAACGGGGATAATTGCATTGGAGTCCTGAGCTCAGCTCCCCGCCCCAAGTCTGTAATGTCTGTGTAAATAAAGTGAAATATGGGACAGGGTGAGGCCCCAGCAAACATGGTACCAGAGCCCAAAATTTCTCTTGACAAACGTGGGAGTCCTAATTCTCTATTGTACTTCCTTCAGGGAGCTAAGTTTTACCTTGAAGCATAACTCTTAAGTCATTGTACATAGGGGATCTTTACCATCTTTCCCTTTTCTGCAAGCCCTAATAAAATATTGGGGTACACCTGACATGCCACGCCGTACCTTAAGAGGATTGGTGTACCACAGCACTGAGCAGCTATATTAATTACAGATCTTCTAATAGGGGGAGGAAGTACTGTCTTTGTCTTTAATAGGCCGCATCTTTAAAACAAACAAAAGGAACTGTTTCTTCATACAACACACCATCAACCTGTGGAACTCTTTGTTAGATGATGTTGTGAAGGCCAAGACTATAACAGGGTTCAAAAAAGAACTAGATAAGTTCCTGGAGGATAGCTCCACCAATGGCTATTAGCCAAGATGAACAGGAATGGTGTCCCTAGCCTCTGTTTGCCAGAAGCTGGGAATGGGTGACAAGGAATGGATCACTTGATGATTACCTGTTCTGTTCATGCCCTCTGAAGAACCTAGCTTTTGGCCACTTTGGTCGGATCCAGTATGGCCATTCTTATGTCTAATGCTTTCAGAGCAGAGTCCTGGGAGTCAGGATTTCTTAACTCATTTTGTAACCCTGGGCTTAAGTTTCTTTACACATCAGTTTCAGAAAGTCTTACCCATCTCTAAAATGGCACAAAGGTGTTCTAAGTTTTGATTGATTAATGCTTATAAAGTGGTCTGAAATCTTAGAGATACTATGGAAATGGAAAGAATAGGTTTTAATGCCACAAGGGACCACTGTGAACCTCATGTCTGACCTCCTGCACAACAGAGGTCATGTCACCATGTATTTCCCTACTTCTATTTCTGATCCTTTTTGAAATTAGATAATAGACAGGAGTGTGAGAATGTAAAATAAGTTAATGGAATTTTCAGATGTCATAATTAATTCATATTCAAGCTTCGGCTGAACATTTGGATTGGTTCTCATCTTATTTATTTGGTTTGATTTATTCATATCCTAAAAAAGATCACCTATCCATAAGTTATAGGCATCCTTGACTTAGCTTTAAAATAAAGCAAAATTAGTACCCAACCATAACTACACGGCAGCAGTACAGATGAGTATAATTCACTTGTACCATCAAAACAGGTAACATAAAAGCTCGAATTCACCTTCCCCTCACACTGTTACTCACCTTTACAATCCCTCCCCTTCAAATGCCTAGGAAACAGATGAGCTTTGCAACGTACCCTGGAGGTCATCAGATTCAGGTTATTTTGGATCAAGGCAAGGAGTGAATTTTAAAGCTGTAGGCTCCCCTCAGAGAACACCCTGTTGGTAGACCCCTGTCACATATACCATTGGGTCTTCAGCTTGAGTGCTTCTGCTGATTCTAATATCGTGGCATCAAAAGGAGGTCTCTCCAAACCATTTCCCCATCCCTACATGTCTTTTCATTTTTTCTTATTTTGCTGGGTTCATTCTAATAGTGCATCAGGAACTATCAAGTCGCCATGAAGGTTATAAGCTCTGTGTTCAGTGGACATTGTGCAATGTGGGGCAAACTTTGTCCAGTAGACAGGGAAAACTTAAGGGGAAAAAATACATGCTAGAAATTGATGTAGAAGACCCTCTTTATAATGAATGTAAGGTTTAATAGAAAAGTAAACATAATAAAATGCATTGATATTTTTAAGTCCTTAATATAATAAAAGCATAATTAAGAAACAACTGGCATTTAGACCTTAAAAATCAGGCCAATAATATATATCCCATACCAATCTTACAGGAATAAACAATTAATGTTTACAGAATGAGATCCTTGGATAAGAGGCACTATATTAATGCATAGTATTATTACTACTACATTAGTACAGAAAATTATATGCTGCAGTTTTCCATGTCATATTGTTATAGATACTCTAATTAGCTTTGCTTTCCCCTCATGTGTAACTAGCTCATGCCTTCCCTTTTTGAGTCCAATTTTCACACAAACCCTTTTCTCAGTGCTGATCACAGCCTGGGAAACATCTAGACTGTCAGTCTGCAACACAAAGCAACATCAGAGCTGTGTGAGTTTGCCTGGAATGATATATTTTTGGCACAATGCCTCTATTTAGTCTATGAAGTATTAGAGATAAGTCAACTAGTGCCTTGAATCTCCAATCTTGCATAGCTTGGAAATGAACTGCAGGGGGCACTATTTACTAAGTAAATTTAGAAAGCCATCATTTTGACAATATATAACCTATATATGCTTTTAAAAATTATATAGGGTATTTTGACTCATACATGTTTTCAACTCACTAAAAACAGATGCTGAAGGAGCAATACAATCCATATCAACCTACATATTTTTCCCAGATTCACATATTTATAAGTTTTGCTCTCTAAATTGTCTCAGGACAATGTTCATTACAGTTTAGCAACTTTTTTGTGTATATGAAAAAAACATATTCATGAAACCCATCTTATCTCACAATAATAAATCAATGAAAAATGAAGTGAAGTCAAGATATAATCTTATAAGAGACTAGCATTATACAGTAGTTTTCCACAAGTTACTGCTAATAAAATGACTGAACATGATAAGATGGCAAAATCCACAATTTTAATATACTTAGAGGAGATGAGCATATCAGTTGGTATCTGTACACAATATATCTTGTATGTTATTTAAAATACAGGCATCTTCCTGGTGGTAATCAATGTATTGTAAAATCGCTGATGGATGTTAGGCAATAAACAAAACAGATGTTTTTCATGAGCGTTTGGGGCAGGGGAAGTGTGCAAGGAACAAAATATGTTAAGGAATAATGTCTTAGTACAAATGGTAACAGAACAATTTTCCAGCCAGTACCTGACTCTATATTTTAATAGTATATGTGCCTTTAAAAGTTGTTTATAAGAGTTACATAGAACTTTATGTGCTGCAGGACAGGCTAGACCAATGGTTCTTAACCAGGGGTCCAGGGCCCACTGGTGGACCGCAAGCAGGTTTCAGGGGGTCTGCCAAGTTGGCTGGCATTAGACTGCTGGGACCTTGGGCAGAAAGACAAATCCCTACCACCTGGGACTGAAGCCCAGGGCTCCAAGTCCCGCCACCTGGGGCTGAAGCTGAAGCCTGAGCAGCTTAGCTTCGCATGGCCCCCTGTGGCATGGGACACCGGGCAATTGACCTGCTTGCTACCCCCTAATGCTAGCCCTAGTTTTACATACAGAAAAACAGTTGTTGTGGCACAAATGGGCCATGGAGTTTTTTAGGGGGGGGGGGGGGGGGGGGGGGGGGGGGAAGGGAGGGGAAGCTCAGAAAGAAAAAGGTTGAGAACCCTTGGGCTAGACCACTTCTGAAACCTTTACTCAGTCCAAGCTCAGGCTAAATTCCCACTGGATTACATAGTAACTTTAATCAATAGTTTCCCTTTGTCTGCTTTCTGGGACAGCAGAGCAAATGTGCTGCACCATGTGAGAAGCTGGGGACTGTTTGCATATGTGCATATACATGTGCCCATGCACCTAATTGGTAGCCCTGGAGATTGAAATCCTTCATTTATTCAGAGACGTGGAAGAACAAGAGCCATGGCAGTGCAAGCTTCACTACACTCTTCCAGCTACAGCTATTCTGCAGAAATCTTTCAGAAGGGACTGTTTCCAGCAGGCCTTGGGCAGTTTGCTGATTGGATTACAAAACTGGGAAATAGTGAAATTGGGTGAGCTCTTCAAGACCGCCTAAGTGATTTAGAAACACATCTCATCTACTTTCAATGGAACTTGTGCTCCCAAATCCCGT
Source organism: Trachemys scripta elegans (assembly GCF_013100865.1). NCBI lineage: Eukaryota > Metazoa > Chordata > Testudines > Emydidae > Trachemys > Trachemys scripta. Next base: position 51,668,630 of record NC_048303.1, on the reverse strand, counting down.
AGGCTCTTTTGAAAATCCTACCCATTATGGCCATGTATTCAGTTTGCCTGTGATTATTTAAACCAGCAGAGATCCCCAACCAATAAACAGCAATGCTTGAGCCAATACACATCACCAGCCAGGAAAAAAGTGCCTTTAAGCCAATTTTGAGCTTTCCAGATCCTGGGCTGGTCCCATGGTGTAAGTCAGAAAAACCTGCAGATTGGTCTGATTGCTCAGTATAAATTAGAAAAATCTGCGATTTGCTCTTACGTTTGTTGGCTGCCAATAGCCCCAAGAGGGCCAGTACAGTAGCCAGGGACTCACAGAAAATGAGGACACTCTAGCCACATCACACCCTGTGGCTGGAATAGGGATAGGTGGCATGGGGCAACCCTGCTAACGGTACATCCTTGGAGGATCCTCTTACGCTGGGGTGAGCCCCTCCTTGCCAGCTGTTCCACATTCGAGACACTTTCCATAAGCAGTACAGTACAGTCTGAATGCGAGCCATCATATGCTTTATATTGTTAGTAGGTATAGGGTTGGGGAAGAGATGGCAGTTTATGCTAAGGATGACTGCATCAAAGTTTTATTGGCGTGCAGATGTAAATCCAGCATGTTTACTAGTATTTAGTGGTTTGTCATATGTGTACTCTACCAGCGCGTAAGAATTTAGAAGCTAAGTACAAGCACTATAATTCATATGTAATTCCATCCTTGCTGCATGTTAATGGAAGATAAGAACACATGTAGCTCAAGCGAGTATACTGTCCCCTTTTGTTTTGATCTATCCAAGATGAAAAGCTTCAGCTGGAAAGCGGTCACACAGTCTCTGGGTTCAAGGGGGCCTTGTCTTCACTGGGCAATATAATCCGATTTAAACTCAGGACCAAACTCTCTGCAGGTGTAAGTGCATTGACTTCATCATGGACAATTTGGAGTGAATTTGGGTCTCAGTTTTCAACAGTCAGCTTAACAGATGTGATCGTGACTGGCCAGTGTAGACAAGGGCTAGGACCCTGGCACTTAGTTTTGGGTGACCTCTAGTGAGAATAGGGACGGTGGAAATATTTTACCTTCAACTAGCTAACAAGATGCTGGATGTGACTTGTTCTTCTCTACACTGGCCAGTCAGTTGTGAACGCATTTCACCTGACTTTATTTTTTTAAAAATTGTGCTTAAACATGATCACAGACAGGGCCGGCTCCAAGCACCAGCTTAACAAGCAGGTGGTTGGGGCGGCCAAGGGAGAGGGGCGGCACCTGCGGCAATTCGGGGGCGGCAGGTCCCTCACTCCCTCTAGGAGCGAAGGACCTGCCGCTGAACTGCCGCCGCTGATTGCGGCTTTTTTTTTGCTTAGGGCGGCAGAAATGCTGGAGCCGGCCCTGATCACAGACAAGACCTGTGGGTTCTAAAATGATGAGATAGAATTACCTAATTTTGAGCATCTGTTGTCTTTTTGAATGAGATAGGCTGGAGGAACAAAACATAACAGCGCATGTATTATTGTGCAATAATCAGGGGTGTCATTTGCAATGGGGCAGTTTTCCTCCAAGACCTTGGTTTGTCCCTTTTCTCTGGACTTTTCATAGTTCTTCGCCAGCCAGTGATGTGGTGTCTCCCCTGGACCTGTTGGGGCTGCTCTGGGGTGGACTGGGGCTCCTAATTGCCACATTGACAGCACTGTCCCCCTCTCCCTGCCAGCCAGCCAGCAAGCAGGCACAGCAGTGGCAGCGGCCTGGGCCAGAGCTGAGTGTGGAGTGAGCTGGGCCCTGAGTCAGCCATCAGGGAGACAACCCTCCTACTCCTTGGGAGCAGCCCACCACCTCACCACTTTCCTCCAGATGGAACTGACCGATTAACATTCCCCACAAGTAGCTTTGACCTCAGCTGGGAGGTGGAAGTGGGGATGCTGACACAACTTTGCTCCCCCCTTGCCGATTTTTTTCTGAAATGATGCTGCTGATCAGAGGTAAAGTGAGAGGGAGAAACTAAAAAGCCTGCCTCTCCCTGGCTTGAATAAGTATTACTCACCAATAGCTTCCCTGCTCTTTGGTGGTTGGGGATGGGCACTCCCCCTTTTGTCATTCTACTTTAACTGCTAGTCACAATGTACAACTATTGGCTGCATGCCTTTGTGTTTTGCCTCTCCTTCCGTGGTCAGCTTAAGCTGTGAGAAAGTGATTTCAGTTATTGAAAACTGTCAGTTTTCTTTATTTAGCTTCAGCCCATACTGCTGAATCCTCTCCAGAGCCTTTGTACTCTTGCATCACCTTCCTTTTCACTGCATCACATGTTATTATATCACTTTATAAAATATCTTTGGTGATGAGCCTATGCCAAAGGGAATATGCTGAGAGTAATAGTGGCCAAATGATAGATTAGATGTATATTATTTGTCATTGTCCTTGCTTAGCTATATTTTCCAAAACCCATATGAGGAACTCAGCTTTGAGACAACACATACTCCAGCCATTTCACTATTTCCTTCCCCTTGGGGGTTTAACAATTTCCCTGGTTAATGTTTGCTTTGAATACTTGCATTGAGAAACACAGGAGCATATCTAATTTCTTTAGGTCCATGCCTAAATACCATTTTTCTTTTTAACAAAGATCACTGTAAATTAACCCAATCTGTGGGCTCCTTTATTGGTCTACTGATATTTAATCTTACCAGTTGATCCAACTGTTTGCACAAAACCTCTCACCACAGGACTGGAGCTCTATGTGGAGCAAATGAATTCCAGATTGTGTTTTGTCTTTACATCTCATTTTGTAAATAAATGGTAGTACTGTATATCAAATTCAGTAAAGATATGTGGGACTCATGCTGTTATCTGAATTAGATCTCTGGTTTCCCTTCTTTGACGTGCATTCCCCCCCATTTGCTCTAAGAAAGTGTATTAATTAATAGCTTTTTTTGTACAGACACATTTGACTAATCTCTGTTGTTCTTATGCCAGATCTTCCAATAGCAGTTCCTTTTCTTCTGATATCACAATGAAAAGCAGAGACTGTACATTACCTTTGTGCTGTACTTGCAGGTAGCACACCCCTTTCATTGCAACATATTGATCTCATTATGGACTTTTAATTCTGCTGCTTGTAAAAACAAACCATTTTCCTAAGAAGTGCTTTACAAAAAATCAAACCAGAGGCACCGGGGATGTGCATGTGATCCGAGGAGAGAGGAAGCTATGTTCATTGGTTCAGTGAACTGTACATAGCCACAGTGTCTTTAAAAAGGTGCAGAGGGAAATGTTATCAGTTAATATACATCAGTAGGGAGCCTCAGAATGAGGCTAATTCCTCTACAAGTAAATGACACAAAACTACCCTTAAGGCAAGATATGCGGATTATATTTTTATTATTAAAGTAAGCCTAACTACAATAGCAAACTTCCAGGAGATAAGAAAAAATCTGACCATAAATAACTTCTTATAACTATTTGCCTGAGCTCCCTTAAGTTGGCAATTTGACGTAAAGTTTGCTTCAATAAAATAATAAATCATAATCCTTTGTAGCCTGCTCTAAGGGCAATATTATGCCATTTACTTGAGGCCTGATCCAAAATGCCCACTGATTTCAATGAGTGGAGGAATGGGATCTTGTAGAGGAACCAATCTCATTTTTGAACTCCCAGCTGAACTGTATTAACTAGTAACATTTCCCTTTGCCCTTTTCATTATCGACTCTCTATGGCCACGTGCAATTCACTGAATCAATGAACATAGATTCTAACTGTCATTTTCTCGGATCACCCGTACATCTCCAGTGCCTTTGGTTTTATTTATTTATTTTGTTAAGTATATCTTAGCAAAAAATTTTTGCCTTTGCTTTACTCACATTGCTTTCTATATGCTGGACAATGCTTGGACTTACGCTTCTGAGCACACTGTAACTGTTGCCTCATCATGATTGTCCCCATCTAACTCACCCCATACATTAGAAAAAGCTCTCTTCTTGTTCTTGTTCTGTTACACCAACCATTGTCTGAAATTATGTCTAGTGCTATGACCAGTTTTCCTTCAAAGGTTTTATTTGCATTTGAGTTAGATCACTAGCTTGACAGATCTTAACAAAATCCTTTACTGTAAACTCTGATACTCGTAAATTGTTCCCTTACTTTTTTTTGTCCTATATTCCAACTATATTATGTTCCTGAAATACAGTGAAGATTAAATATTCTAAGAGGTAGGATTAGACTTTCAGGATTAGATCAGTCACATATGAATCACATGTATTTCCATTGCTGCATTCTGCACCAGAATACATATCTGTCACAGATTTCATTTTTCTTGAGTGGATAATTTTCAGCTTTATGTTTAGACTTTTCCATGGTGCCCATTTCTATAATATGAGAGCACTTCAAAACACAACCGTAAGGCAGGGGAATATAATCAGCTTCAATTTACAGATGGGGGAATCAATCAAGGTCATGCAAGAAAACTAGGGAAGAACCGGGACTATAATCCAAATCTAAATCCTAGTTCAATGCTTTAATCACAAGCCCATCTTTCCTTTTGTTATTTTGCTGTTCTAATATTTAACTTTGTATGATCATCTGCTGGACCAGAATGCAAGGTGTATATATAACCTGTGGTTTGTAAGGATGCATTTCTCACCAGTAAGAGCACTTATTATTAACTCAGCTTTGAAGTGGCTCCAATTGTTGAAAAATATAATTCCAAACTTTGGTTAAGTTTTTCCCCAGCTCACATCAATGTTCCCATGTCACATTTAGAAAATTCATCAGTATTATAATCAAGAAGATATGGATAGATCAGAACACCTGGGGATTGTGTATGGATTAGGTGGATGTATTGCTATACCAACCACCTATATCTTTAGATAAGTCATTAGATAACCATGCTATTATTTCATACCCACAAGTGCTGCCTCTAGAAAATGAAACATCAGGGATTACCATTGCAGGAGCAGAAAGAAGTACCTTCTTGGCAGACTCACTCTCAGAGGAAACCATTTAAAACTCAGCATTAATTTATTCTCTACCTCCAGGGCCCCTGTTTTTGCCGCCCCAAGCATCGCGCCGAATTGCCGTCCCAGACGGCGGGGTAGTCCGTGTGCCATTAGGATGGCATGCGCATTTCCACGGCGGCGGCAATTCGGCGGCAGCTTCTGTCTTCAGCCGGAAGACAGACGCCGCTGAATTGCCGCCGCGAGCAGCTGAACATAGAAGCTGTCTCCGAACTACCACCGCCATGGAAATGCGTGTGCTACCCTAATGGCACATGGACTGCCCCCGCTGTCCGCGGTGGCAATTCGGCGCGCTGCTTGGGGCAGCAAAAACACACGGACTGCCGCCCCTTGCAGATTGCCGCCCCAAGCACCTGCTTGGAATGCTGGTGCCTGGAGCCGGCCCTGTCTACCTCTATACTAAAATATGCTGTTTGTGTGTATAAACTACTTAAAAATGGATGTTTTGATTTCATGTAAACTAAGAGAAAACAATCTGCATTGTTCCTCAGAATAATAATAAATCTCTTCTTGTATGTAATACAAGGATGTTTTTGGTCTTGTTGGCATGGTGTTTATAGATAAAACTGTCTGGCTCCAACTAGGATAAAGATAAGGCATTTTTAATCAGCCAACATGTGGCTTTCATCTTCATCCAGACGATATGTCTGGAATTCAATTATTTTATTGTCAGCAGAAGTAACAATATAAAATGAAATATAAAGTTGTCTTATAATAAGTCCATAGTGACATGATACTAAATAACTGTGCTGCTTATTCAGTGAGAGACATGAGTATACATACATGGGCACCACTCTTGTTATCTAGGGTAATATTGGCATGCCAAAACAACAAAATCAAATAAAACAAAGGAGGTTGATGAGGAGGTCTCGTGACTTCATGGGGCCACAGATGGGGTGTGCATGGATGAGAAGGTGGGGGGAGAAGGGTGGCCAAAAATGCAAAAATAGGTCCAGGAGGAGCCAGAAGAGGGGCTGCAACCTGGCACACTCAAGGTAGGTGTGTGCCAAGGTCTCCCTCATGCTGCAAAAGGGACAGACATCGGGGACAGGGGTGAACACACCAAATACGTACCCATGCTCATGGCCCCGTGAAGGATCTACCAAGTAATATCCCCAGCGGGCCATGGGACCAAGGTGGAATACAGGCTGGGCCACCGGGGTTCCTCATCCTCAATAGGTGGCAATAGGTCCTGCCACTTTGTATCAGGATGGGATATGAGGGTGAGGAAATTGAGAGTATGGAACACGAGCGTGTACAGATATGTCCTTGGCGTGGTTCAGAAGCGAACTAGCTGCAGGTTGCACAGCTGGCTCGGAGTGTGTGGAGGGGACAGCAGGAGGGGGTGGGGATGGAGGAGGCCTCACAGAACAGGGGCCCATTGAAAAGATCTGGAGGGCCTGGGGTGAGAGGCGAGCAGGGAGCATGCTCCCACAGGACCCATTCGAGATAAACCCGAGTGCTCACACCTACCAAAGAACGTGCCGTGGAGTTCAAAGGATGAAGAGCCCCATGCACTGATCGAGCACCAGGGGATCCACCCAGTCTCCCTGGTCATAGTCCAGGAGGTCTCTGATTCTGGTAACTCTTGCCAGGACCAACCTCTGGTGCACCGAGGGGGACTCCTGCACACTGAGATGGAAGGTGTGTAGCAGGGGCTCTGCAAGGCTGCCACAGACCTGGTTGCCGAAAGCAGCTTCCAGGTCTGGAGGACATCCTGGTAGAAGACCGGCAGCCCAGAGAGTTCTCATGGAAGACCTCTCGGATGGAGATGAAGGAGCTCCTGATCATATCAGAGCCCTCGGAGGCAGCCGAGGAAGGCGTGTGCCAACATGTTCCACGCCGGACTACCTGAACCATAAAGGTGTCTCTACAGGGTCTGGAGGCAGAAGACATGGACCTGAGTGTGACAGAAGATCAGGCCCTGTCCTCCTTCCTCTAGGGGGAGACATAGGACCCCTACAGAGACCCAGTGCAGTCCTGGCCAAAAGAACTCCAGAACCAACTCCTGGAGGTGGGCCAGGATACCCGGGGCTGGGATCAGGGTGGTAAGCTGGTGCCAGAGCATGGACAGGACTAGCTGATTGAACACCAGTGCCCTCTCCCACAGGGAAAGGCACTGGAGCAGTCCTGTCCACCTCCGCAGCCGCTCAGCCACCCTCACGTCAAGCCTTGTCTGTTCTCTGGCAGGGAAGACTTCATGGCAGAAAGGTAGATGCTGAGATAGAGCAGTGGACCAGTGCTCTACTGAATGGCCTGAAGCGTGGGTGGGAAGGAGTTTGCCTGCCACCTGTCCCCTACCACCAGGCCACAGCTCTTGACCCAGTTGACCCAGGTGGAGGCCGCCGTCGAGTAAATTGCCTGACAAGCCTCCTCCTGCACCAGGTTGCTCGGGTCCTGGACTACGAGGAGCAGTTCATTGTCATACACTGACAGGGCCACCCGCAACTCTGGCTCAGCAGAGAGGGCTTGATGGCAAGAGTGTACAGCTGGCCTGACAGTTGACAGCCTTGACGCACCCTCTCCCAAAGCTTATGGGTTCAGTCAGGGTCCAGTTGAGCTTGACCAAACACTCCACAAAGTGGCCTCTGACTCCAGTTCTGACTCTCAGCTATGATTCGTGGCTACCAACTCCTGCTCCAACCACTAGGCACAACTACACATTACTTGTCTCTGACCCTTGCATCTGTGTTGTGATCCACTGATATAAGAGGGATTCTGTGTAGATGCAGGGGTCTGCCTGTATGGAGCTCACTGCAGGATCAGGGCCATAGTACACTGTTATGTTATCTACAAAAACTTGTGGTAGAATCATACAGTCATAGAAGATTAGGGTTGGAAGAGACCTCAGGAGGTCATCTAGTCCAACCCCCTGCTCAAAGCAGGACCAACACCAAATAAATAATCAGTGGTAGTGGCTATCTTGGCCAACACCAGGGATTGAACTAGGGCTCTTTAGATCTGACAGCATAAATTTCTATAGTTTGAGCTAAAGAGTAAGGCTTCCAAAGTAAGAGGTATAATAGACCATATCCTCTGTGAGTCATGCACAGATGGAAAGCACATAACATGCATTGAATAGTAGTTCCACATGCACAGTGTGTGTTTTATAAACTTAATGAGAAATCTGCTGCTTGATATGTGATTTTCAAATGCAATCAAATCCAATATTTCCTGAGATGGAGAAATACCACCCCTAAGCTGTTTCATCTGTAGGGTTGTCCAAAAGGGTTACATGCCACTTTTTATAACAGGAAAAGTATTCTCCTCTTCCTTCTCCTCCCCCACTTCAGAAATGACTACCAAGCTAAGATCAAACATGGAAAGTGTTATCTTAAATATCAAAGTTTGAGAATGTTGTGAGCGACTAAAATCTGGGACTTTTAATGGAAACTGTTATGCGAGCATAATTATAGTGGTTTGCAACCGGCACCAGATTACAGCTGTTTCACTGACCGTATATACACCTTCCATCTAAGGACTTGAAACTGTTTTAGGAATATCAGTTAATTTAACCTTCCATCATCACTGTGTGGTAGGTAGGCATTATTCCCATTTTACAGAGCAGAACAATGAAGCAAAAAGAACTTAAGTCAAAGGATTTTTAAAGGAGTCTAAGAGGGTTAGGCCTCCAAATGCCATTGAAAGAGGGGCACCTAAATCCCAGCCTAAATTGGTCACTAGGAAGTCTAGGGCAGGAAACTAACAGAACACCAGATTCCTAGCTTTTATTGCCTTACCCACAAGATTACCTTACATACCTGTCAAATTATGTTACTTTTCTAGTAAATAACATGACTGGAGATGGGAAAACATTTAGAATTTGAGCAATGAAAAAGAACAAGACTTCATTTACATAGTAATGTTTACAGGAAGTTAGGAACCAGTCAGGCTTGCTCATGACCTTCCTCATTTTGACATCTGGGCATCATTTTCTCCTCTGGGTTTTGAAGTCCTATTTTAGTAGATTGTCCTTTAATGACAATGTGTGCATTGTAGCTTTAAATTACCTCATTCACTGAATTCTACTGAATGAAAATAAAGAGAGAATGAAAGAAATGTTTTTTGCCAGGTGCTAGCAAACTAATATGTTTCCCTGCAGGGTGGAAATAAAAAGCATCTTATTAAATCCCATCATAAATGACCCATGTAGCACAGTTTATTTTACGTTAGTTAGGTAAGGAGGCATTGAGCCAAATAAATCAAAGTGAACAAGGCAATAATTGTTCCTCCCTTTATATCACCTAAAATATGGAAGTAATGAAGAAAATGTGTGATTAAAGTGAGGATTCTTTATTAGCAATGGGTGTTTTTCCCCATTTACAGGATTTTTTTTCTGTGTATATGGAAAACATGTTTTTTTTTGAGCTGACATTTCATATATTTGAATAGGATAACACTGTGCTTGTAGAGTAAGCTCAATCAATATATGTAGGGGGTTTTAAGCCCAGATTTTATGAGAGGTGGAAGTTTCTTGAAAAAATTCTCATAACTTCTTGCTGTGATACAGGTAGAAGGTCAAAATATCTTTTCAAACCTTGTATTAAAAGTTGTATGGTTTTGTACAAACCAAGGACCAGATATCCCTCTCTTACTTAGTCTGAGTAGTATTAACTCAGTGAATAGTCCCTCTGAAATCAATGGAGTTACTTGGAATAAGATACTACTGAGTCAGAGTAAGGGTGACAGAATCTATTCCTTAAATGAACTATGTTGCTGTTCAGTATGAGTAAGCTTTCTCGGAGTAAATTAGATGTAGTCATTGTAGCCCAGATAGATCAAATAACAATGTAACCTAAGGTGTAAAACTGATTTTAATTATATGAATAACAATATAAAGCAAACAGAAATAAATCTTCCTGATCAAGATTAATTACCGACTGCCCAGATTTTTGGCAAGACTCAAGTTAAAGTGCACACAAAGGATCTGATTTTCGAAGTTCTGTGCAAGTCAATGTCCAAGAATAGGCACTTAAGATAGCATGCAAATAGCAATGCATAACTAGGGTATTTGTGCACATAACTATTTTGATACCTAACAGGCTGTCCGTACATGAAAATATCCAGTTTGAGTACAACCTTGGTATCTGGGCACACGAATCGCACATCTTGGAAAATCTGGTATAAAATCATAGTTAAAAAGATCAGGACAACTTGTGCTGGTGGATTACTGTGTATGATTCCCTTGGCTTGTGTAACCCACACTTATCTAGTGTAGCTCTCTGCCACCCTCAGCTGCCTGCACCCAGGGTGGATTGTTGTCAGTGGAGGCTGAAACTAGGACCTCTGGTTCTAAAACAATAAGTCTCTACTCACTGCCTGAACTAAAAGACTCATTTGTGTTAGCTCAAGCACAGTAGCTGATTCATCTAGATATATATAATCCAGCCACTAGAGAGGGACAGAGACACACTATGTAAGTGATGGATAGGTTACACCTTCACAAACAAGGACAATATTTCCAACTGATATAGATTTGCAAACACACACACAATTCCCAGAAACTTTGATCTGCTCTATGCCTGTGCAAGGACTTCAGAACTGAGCTTCTGGCTGTTTTACAGTGCCACATCTCATTCTGTTTGATGCTGTATACTAAACAATTTGTGAAAATATATGTTAGGATAATCTCTCTAATGACTTTACTTATGATTCTCATTACTGCAGTATCTGAGTACCTCAAAAACAGTAATGAATATATCCTCAAAATATCCCCATGAAACAGGTAAGTATTATACTCATTTTATAGATGGGGAACTGAGTCATAGGAAGGCTAAGGACCAGAGCCTCAGTTGGTGCAAATATATTTAGGCCTGATGTGATCTGACCCTGAATGGTTTACCAAAGGTCACAAAAGAAATTTGTGGCAGACCCAGGACTTAACTGCATGGCCTCCTTCCTCCCCTGTTCCAGTATATCAGCCTTGCAAAACAGTCAGGAAAATTTAGCAACCCAGGTAAAAAATGTACATGCCTTCCCTTTATCATGTTGATGCATGATACTGCATCCTGGAAGAGTAGAAATGTGTAATACTGTAGGGCATACATAATTGCGTTGCAATTGCATGCAATTTGGAAAACACTGTTTGATTAAACCTGGTCTTATGCTAAAGCCACAAGAAGGTCTAAGGTCAATTTACTCATATCCATACATACTGAAATGATTCAGACTCCAGCTGGCCAACATACAATATTCAAGAAAGATGGGGACAATGACCTATACCGATCTTCTCCCCTCTCTCATCCATAATTTTTAATATCTTAATCACTCTCTGTAACTGAATTATGTAAAGTAATTTGGGATAGATTCTGTGTGAAAGAGGCTCAACAGAATTAATTTTTGTTGTATAGTAAAATTTAGTGAAGTAGAAATGTAAGTTTTCTTCTCTTTCCCTTCTAATATCCGTTGTGTATATTGGTGCACAATGGCTGCCACATTCTACTACACAGGTGACTAGTAGATTAATGATCCCTATAGTGGTCATAATGGTCGCAGGGGTACAAATTACTTGCACCCTCCACTCCACCAGGAGGCCTATAGTTAGCTAGCCCAGGCCCAAAGTGGGTGGAGTTGTCATCAACGGACTGTGGACAGACTAGCAGAGGCAGCACGGATTCAGTCCCTGGCTAACCTCTGCTAGAGGGGCTTCAACGAAGCACCAGCTGCAATTTCAAGCCCATTCCTTGATGAAATCCCTGTGGGTAGCCAACAGTGCAAAACTGCCTGTCCTTCCCCTGGGGTTCTGCAGCCTTTGGTGGCACAGAGAGTTGTAATTTGCATTTCCCTGTGTTGCCTGCCCTAAAGGGCTCGAGGGGACAACAATGGTCCGTCGCCCAGTGTGCTTGGCACCAATAAAGACACCGAGGGGAGAAAGCAAGCCAAGTTTATTTCAGAGCTCTGAAATGGCACTAGGAGACCAGCATGTCTCAAATCCAGTGCAACAAATACAAACAACTTTTACCTTTTATACTCCAAACTGTTTGCATACATCTCTTTGTCTGGCTGTTCCCCCTTACCCCTCCCTTCCAGACAACTGTTACAATAAGCTCTACATAAGCTTGTGAGAAAACTTTCTCAGTCTTTGCGACCTTGAGTTAGACGCCTGCAAACTAACTACCCCGCTTCTTATCTCTATTATTTCTGCTAGTGTGAGTGAAACTGCAGCCATCTGCTAAAAAGCTGACATTACATTTCTGCTTCAACCTACTTCAGAGCATGTAAGCAGTTAGCATAGAAGTAGGTGAGAGTTCCCAAGATGGAGTTTGGGGGTTCAGATAGGCCCAGAGCAAAAGAGCTTCATCGGCACTTGTGGCCTTCCACTCTCCCGAGTTACCTGGTAGCTATGCCTAGTGGACCCCAACACCTGCACCAGCAGGAGTGAATCAAATCCACAGTCCATAAAGTGATTTGTAATCCTTTAGGATGAAAATAGTTCTCTAAATGCAAAGTAGTACAGTATTACCCTCCTTTGGGCTTCAGACTTTCCTGCTGTGTACCAGAAAACAACCTCGATAGACTGCAAAAAGAAAGGTGGGAGACCATGGCATTTTTAGAAGGTGTTTTCACTTCTAAATTACTTCAAAACTATCTTATATGAGGTGCGTTAGAATATTGCCCTATTAGTCTGAAGCTTCTGGATGTAGTCATTGGACCAGCTCCCTGAACTATCTTGGGAATCATGCACTTGGGCAGGGAGCAGGGGAGGAGGTAGTGGCATTGGCCAGCTCCCATCAGTCTAAAGGCTTAAGTGATTTGTGCATCTGTGGTAACTGTAGCTTGCCAATGTAGGCTGGGAACCAATCTGATCTCTTATATAATGGTGTCTTTGAGGATTAGCTTCCTTTATTCAGGTAAGAACAGAACCAGTTTATTAGGCTAGCATGCACTATTGGCACTTGGTAATATCTACTCTTCTTATGTACAGGTTAGATTAATTGTACCACCACCCACACCCTGCTTTTGCACTAGTGTAGCATTAACAGCTCTCTTATTGACATCACTGATAGAACACAGGGGAGTGACATGGGCCATCAACAATGTTTTTTACAAAAAAATCTGTTTCCCATTATAGACGCACAAGGGCAGAAGGGAGACAACTGCACACAACTACATGTTGGCTGTGCCTTCCTAGGACTTCTGTGGGAGTAAGTCACGCCAAAGGGGATAGGGAGGAGGCAAGACTCCACCATTTCCAAGTCCCACTAGGTTCCAGTGCAGGCCGGGGGAGTCTGATATATTAATCTATGGCATGGTGTGGTACACCCCTTACAGATCAGCCTTAATGGCCCGTGGCTAAAAGTCACAACTGAGCCGTAAAAGAATAGATTGTGTTTACTGATATTGAATATAGAATAGAATTGTATGTGTGTTCTCTTAGTCTGTTAGTTCACTGGGACCCTGTCTTCCTGTGTGCTTGTATGAAGCCATGCACGCTGGGGCCTGATTCTAACTGCGGACTCTGGGCGTGTCTTCTACAGAAATTATAAAAAATAATAGAACAGGTTTGAATGTATCCAAGCATGCAGCAGAAACATTAGGCAGATTGCACCAGTTATAATTTGTTATTTAAGCCAAATATGTCACTTGAAGGTGAGCCAAATATGATAGCACCTTTATTGCTGATACAAATTGCATGCTTTGGAAGATACACGCTCATTTCCTAAAAGCTGGCTAACCATGTATAGCTTGTTAAAGCCCGAGTGACCTTTTCAAGATGAGTGGAGTGCTAAGTACATTAAATGAGTTGTGCTTCGTCATCTGGCATGACAGATGTTTGATTTTGTTGGCATTTGCAGGAATGTACAAACAATTACAGCTGTAATTGTTTATTCATTAGAGAATGTGACGTTGCCTTACAGTACATATTCATCAGCTTTTCAGTATGACAAATCTTGTTTTCCTTGTTGTTCTCACATAACTTAATCAACATTTGGAAAGATATAAGCAGGGAAATTTTGTTCTTAGAAAAGGTCATTTCTTTTTGACAGATGATGTTCTAGTGCCATAAAGATGACTTACAGAAGTCCCAGACCATAATAAATTTTTACTACACATTACAAAGAAAGCAACTAAATGACTAGCTGTGCACTAGAGAATCCAAACTGGTTCCTGTTATCTGACCTTCCCCCTCCCCATTGCTGGGTTTCAGAGCCCGGGCTCTAGCCCAAGCAGGAATGTCTACACTTCTATTTTTAGTCCCAAAGAGTGAGCCTGAATCAGTTGATCCAGTATCTGAGACTTGCTGCCACAGGGTGTTTTTTTTGAAGTGTAGATGCACCCTTTAAGTCTCACCAAATGAAGGAGTGTTTGGGTCTTACATGTAGGTTAGATATGAATCAATAAGTGGTACCACGTGGGAGGGTTCAAGTGTGAACTCCTTCCTCATCTCTTTGGTTGCTGGCAGCAAACCTCCTTTGCTTTCTCTTGCTACTTTCTAAGCACATATTTCCCATCTTCCTCTACTCACATGCCTTGTTATAGCAGCAAGGCCAATGCAAGAGCATTGAATGTTGAGCATTCGGGATGTAAGAATGATTGCAGTTATTTAGACCTATATAAGACCTTAGCAAAGAAGTGAAATAAGAACTACACAGTATCTCTATTCAGATGTACATTTACCACAGTGATGCTATGTAAACCATCATTTATTCCGTACAAAGAACTAAGTTAGAAGAATGTTAAATTTCAAAGTGAAGCATGCATGGACATGCCATCATTGAGGTTTTTCATGCAATTTTTAGGTCTGTCACTTTGTGCATATTCATTATGTTGTCTAAATTAAATGAACACATACTATTTCCTCTATAAAATATAATACAATTCTACAAACTTAGATACAAATATAACTTCTTGTTACTACTCTGGGTATGCCAGAATACAGAGTACAGAAAAATACACAGGAAATGATATATCCAAATAGAGCTGAGTGGAGAACAAATATTCCATTTCACAGCAGATTTTGAGAGACTTGTTTTCACTCTAGTTTGGAACAAAACCTGAAAATCCTGAAATTTTCTGAAATAAAATAAAATAAAATAAAGATATCCTTCTCTATTGAAATATTTTGCTTTGATAAAATCAAAATAATTGTTTCAATTTCAAATTTTTCAAATTTTATATAAATGTATATTCAAAATTTTAAAAATTAAATCAAAGTCATTTCAAAAAGATACACTGAAATGTTTTGTACTGAAAATGTCAACACGGGATGTTTTTGCATTGTTAGCACCCTTTTTCTCCAATAAAACTTTGGTATGAGCACCACAATTTTGTGAAGTGTTTCAATTTTGATGGGACTCCATTTTTCAACAAAAAACATTGTGTCAATTTTTTTTTCTAACCGCTCTACATCCAAAGGTACTTATCAGTTGGATATATTTTAGTCTTAAATTTTTACTTTCTGTCCCTAGTTGTTTTGACAGTAAATCTGTCAAAAAAATTACTGTAAATAATTTTTTATGGTATATATATATTTAAATTATGTTCATATGCAAATGTTGGTTTTTGTTCAAATTGTTCTCAATAATTCATTTTAAGGCAAAGTCCAAGCTTGAAATTTTTTAGCATGAAAAGTAAATTTCAGTTATGAATGGCTTAAAACAGAGGCTTAGGATGGAAACTGTTATGTGACCTTACTGATAACATCACTGCCACTGTACTTTAAAGCTATACTTGCTTTACAGTGTTAAGAACATGATGTAACTTTGTCCTAAAAGTCTTCTAGACTGTTTTACACTGTCTGTTGTTTCCACAGAGAAGGAACACAGTGTAATAGAAAGATAGTGAAGCAAACTGGTGAAAAAAGGACAGGGAATTTGTGCTGCTCTAGGAGAATAACAGAAACACTATGAAACCAGATGTTTTACTGTATCTCAGGTGTAAAGTGTGCCTTACTGTTCTGAATTCTGCAAGAACAGAAGGTTGTAAAGTACCAGGAGTTAAATGGGACTGTCATGTAGAGTGCTGGGGACTATCAACCCTCACAATACAAGTGGAGTACTGAAGATTCAGAGGATAATTCTTGCTGAAAGGGAAGGAGCTTTGGATTTCAGGCAATATATTACCATTTCTATAAAGTGTTCAGGGCTAAGAGACAGGGCTCAATATATGTTTTTAAATATACAGGCCAAGATTTTCAAAAGTGGTAGTAGCTTTGTATACCTCAGTTTTTGGATGTTCAACCTGAAACACTTTAAAAGGGGTCCGATGATTAGAAGGTACATTTTCAACAGCAGGAAAGAAAAATACATAATCTACGTGATTTTGGAGCACTGTGGTGGTGCACTTCCTGAGACACTTCAAATTCTCTTCCTGTAAGTTGTCCTAGTGGCAGCTCTTGGGCCTATCAGAAAAGCTTTGCATTGAGAGATCTTATAGGGGGCAGATCTTCTTTAGGTTCTGCTGTAAACCTCAGCAGATGCCCTGCTCAGCAGTGATTTCTCATTCATTTCAATAACTTTTTTATATTTACTTTCCTCACAAATGTAGAGCCTACTCCTCAATGAGGACTATTTCCATGCAAAGTCTGGAGGTTTTAGTTAAACATAATCCCCAATTTATCAAATATCAATGGTTAATAATACAGCTGGTCCATAGCTGCCATGTTTTTCCTTCACTTCTGATGAGACCCTTCCTTTTGTCATCAAAGAAATTCATTGGGTCAAGAGAGATAAAGTGAGACTAGTACAGTGTTTCTCAAACTGGGGCTGCCGCTTGTGTAGGGAAAGCCCCTGGCAGGCCGGGCCGGTTTGTTTACCTGCCCCGTCCGCAGGTCTGGCCGATCGCAGCTCCCACTGGCCAGGCCAATGGGGGCTGCTGGAAGCAGCACGGGCTGAGGGACGTACTGATCGCCGCTTCCAGCAGCTCCCATTGTCCTGCAGCGGCGAACTGCGGCCAATGGGAGCCACAATCAGCTGGACCTGCGGACGGGGCAGGTACACAAACCGGCCTGGCCCGCCAGGGGCTTTCCCTACACAAGTGGCGGCCCCAGTTTGAGAAACACTGGACTAGTGCTATTTCTAGTGAGGTCTACAGTTCCAATATGCCAACCTCAAGCATTCAGAAATCATTAGTCAAGCCTCAAAAAAATCATGAGATTATGGGCTTGAAAAATCATACTTTTAAAAAAATAATAAATTTGGAGTTCTTTTTAATTTTCTTCTGGTTTCTGAGCCTCACTCAGGTCACACTTTCAAGGTGCACTCAGGTCACACTTTCAAGCTTTTCTTCACAACCAAGAGGGCTAAAATGAAAAAGAGAAAACTGAGATTCTCACAAAATTATTTAACAACAGGAGCTGGGGTTCTACGAAAAATATTGTGAGACTCGCAATAAAATCATGGTAAAATTTCATGAACTGCAACATTGCAGTTCTTTACAGAAGTAATTTTATTGGCCTTTTGCCTTGATTTTTACATCTTCTTCTCTTGCCTGCATCTTCATTATCTTCACCACTAACTTGTTGGTTTTGCAGTTCAGTAGAACTTTAGTAATGTTCTCAGAAGTGCTATTTATATACTGTGACATTTTTCAAAGTGCTGCTTGTTCTTCCATGCTCTCTACATAACTAATGAAAAAAGTAAGTAAGTAAGAAAAGTACTTAACTATTCATGGAATGTTTAAACAAAAAATGGAACAGCAATTCTCATTAATTCCATCAAATACTATTATTTTAAATGTATTTAAATGCAATGCTGTATTGTTCCAGACAGCTACTAATGTCCATCTCCTGGGCTACAGTAAGAGGAAACATAAGCTGGTTAGAAAATCTGTCAGAAGCAGGGATTCACAGATTGCAGGAGTCAGCTATTAACAAATTTGCCCCTAACATTTCCTACTGCTATAATAGGGTATGACCAAGCTGTAGCATCTCACCCTTCAGGTTTTTTGTTTCTGTTGTAATAACAAAGCTGAGTGGCATGTACCCTGTTTGCATAGTGGGTCTTATTGTCATTGTCACTATAGAAAAATGAATGCTTGTAATGCCCCTGGGCTAATATGTAGTTTCTGAGACTCGAGACCCTTCCAAGCCTTTTTAGAGTCTGAACTGACTTCGGGTTGTCTATGCATTTCCCTAATTTTATAAAATCACTCACTGAAGCAATGTGGTGCTCACCCAGCTCGTCTTTACACCTTCTTCCATTAAGTATAATCTTTTGGAGACTTACTTATGATGCATCAAATGGCTGTATGCAGATGTGGTGTTCTATCTCTCTGCCCGGTTTGATTTCAAATTTTGTGTTGGTGACAATGTAATGTAACTTTCAGAACCTGAAAGTTTTCAAATATGTAATTAAGATTACAAACATTTCTTACCATTATTTAGAATACTCCAGCCAAGGGAGGATGGACAGTCTTATGACTAAAACACAGGGCTTCTGAGTTCTTCTTAGCTCTTTTACAGATGTCCTGAATGAAATTGGTTGAATCATTTGGCCTGTCTGAACCTTCATTTCTTTATCCTTAAAATAAGGATAAGATTTGCCTTCCTTATATACAGAAAACACTGTCTTGGTATTCATGTTCTTTCAATCTTTTCTTAACAATTCTAGCTGAAAGTATTTAGGATATCCAATGGCATTACTCTTATTAATAGTGGGATTTTGAAAAAGCAGCCAGAGTAAAATGCTACAACTATGACCTTTGTCTTTAAAGAATGAAAATAACTTTCATGTTACCGCTTCACTTATGTCCAGCAAGAACTGCTTCTAATTTGGTTGTCATAACAACCACATCTCAACTTTCATATTTCTCACTTGTGCCCAGTTTGTTTATAAAATGTCACATCAGACCTGTTTCATGTTAGCTCCTCATTGTTATATCATTCTCAAAACCAAACATAAACAGACACCCTAGTGAAGACCAAAGTAAGGAATGCAAGATACTTCAATATTTATGTTGGAAAATGTCATTCATTATGAAAAAAATTTAACTTTGAAAGTATTTATTGTCCAAAATATAATTTAGGGCAACATCCTACCTCTCAGTACTGTCAGTAACTGTAAGAAATCTCAATTCAAGTTCATTATGTACTCACATTTTTCATATTAATTACATAGGAATTACCACATTAGCTCAGAACAGTAGTCCATCTAGTCCAGTGGCCTGTCTCCAACAGTACACAATACCAGATGCTTCAGAGTAAAAATGAGTGAAATTCAGAACTTCCATCCCATGGGAAATTCTGACACTTCAACATTTGTTTTCATTCCAAATCAGGATGAAATATTGAGATTTTGACATTTTTCTGCAACACAAATTCTGAACACTTTTGATTTTGAAATGTGGAGGTGGTCTCTAAGGCAGGTTTTACTGTGTTCCATTTCACTTTATCCACTAGAAAATATATTTTTTCATTTTTGTTTGGAAAATCTGTTTTGATTTTACAGTAACTGCATTCTCAACTGGAAAATCACTCTCATGGAAAATTCCCAACCAGCTCTGCTTCAGAACAAGAGTTAAAACTTCCATAATGGACAATTATGGAATAATAATCTTACGATGGGAGTTTCTTCTTAGCCACAGTGCCTGTCTTATCTCTTACATCAGGATGTATATCCCTTGTAAATGTTTATTTTAGCTAGCATAAAATGTGATTATATACAGAGCTTAATTTGTCAGTGCTGAGCCTTGGCACTTCATAGCCCTGGCACCTCTGGGCTTGCTGCATCAGTTATGAATGTAAAAAAAGTGCTTGAGCCCTGGCAGATCTTTCATTACAAATTAAGCACCAACTATGTACCTATTATCCATATAAAATGCTTAATCCTTTACTGAGACTTTTGTTTCAGTAATATCTGGTAGCAATGAGTTCTACAGGGGGTATGTTTTGTTTTTGTTTAAAAATAAAAAAGCATTTTATTTTTTTCAAATGTGTTCATATTTAATTGAATTTCATAGGAACAAATGTCTTATTGATCTTATAACATTCATGACTGTACATCTTTAAGAAAGATGTGAACAAATTGAAAAGAACCAAGAGGAGAGTGATAAAAAGGTTTAGAAAATCAGACCTATGAGAAAAGACTAAAAAAAACTGGGCAGATTTAGTCTTGACAAGAAGGGGGAACCTGATAAATCTTCAAATATGGTAAGAGCTGTTATAGAGGATTGTGCTCAATTGTTCTCCATGTCCACCAGAAGTAATGGGTTTAATCTGCAGCAAGTGAGATTTAGGTTAGACATTAGGAAAATCTTTCTAACTATAGGTGTAGTTAAACTCTGGAATAGGCTTCCAAGGGAAGTTGTGGAATCCCCATCATGGGAGGTTAAATAGTTTGGACAAACAACTGTCAGATATGGTCTAGGTGTACTTGGTCCTCTACCTCAGCATTTGGGGGGGGGGGGGGGGGGGGAGAGAGAAATGGAACAGATGACCTCTCAAAATCTCTTACAGGTCTAAAATTCTATATATTGCTATCATATCCCCTCTAATTTGTCTACTTTGTAAAGCCAAATAATCCTCATCTTTTAAGCATTCCTCATAGCCTAGTCTTTCTATGCATAAAATCATTTTTGTCTAGTATATTCTTTTTACATGGTGACAAAAATTGCACACAGTATTCCAAATAAGGGCACAGGATTTAGTTATATAATGGAATATTTTCAAGATTATTCCCTACCCCTTTAGCAACTTTTTTTTTTTTTTTTTAAACACGTTGGGCAGAGTTTCCCTGTTAACCACTGTGGTGAAGACTGATACAGAAGAGTTTTTAGTCCAATTTTCAAGGAGGATAGTATGACTCCATTCGAAGTCAGTGAGTTTTGTCTTTGATTTTTATAAGGTCAAGCTTTCACTCCAATTTTCCATTCATTTTAGTTGTGCAAACTGAGAGACCTAGGACCTGATTGTCAGGAGTGTTGACTCCATTAATGTCCATGGGAGCTGTGGATGCTCATCACTTCTTAAAGTCAGGCCTTAGTATCTCCCATTGGCCCCACAAAAATTTACACTCAAAGTTAGTGGACATGATATCCATATAATCTAGGGTTACCAATTTTGGTCTGATGTATTCCTGGAGGTTTCGTCACATGACAATCTAATTTGTCATGACTTCAGGACAATTGTGGAGGTGGCAACCCTAGTATAATGGCATACTTCACTTTCACGTAATCTAGCACAGTGGTTTTTAGCCTTAAAAAACAAAAACAAAAACACAAAACAAAACCAACCATACACCCACAAACTATCCAGGTTGTTTCTGTGACCTACCAAAATCCTTTGCTGCCATAGGTGGTTTTGGGGAGGCTAAGCCTGGGGGATAAGTACTGAAGATTGTGAAAGGTGCTGAGAGTTGTAAGTCCTCACAAATGATGCTGGTGGGTGTTACTGCTGCTGGCTGTACAGATCTAGCACGAGGAATGCTGCTAGGGATGTTTTCCACCTTCCCACCCATTCAGCAGTTAGCTCAGGCGTAACATAGCTCCCCCTAAGAGCTGAGCACCATGCAAACAGAAGAATGGGAGGAGGTGCTCTGAGATTTGGATGTTGGCAGCAAAGACAACATCAGGAGGAAGTAAGCCACATCACCCTTCCCTGATGGGTCCTAATGACCATTCCCCCACCCCCCCATAACCAGCAAGCAATTCCTATTCACACACCTGTTATCACATCCCAGCATTAAACAAGTTTTGGTGCAGCAGATCCACTGTCTTCAAAACATCCCCTAATGAGTTTAGGGAACTTGACAGCTATTGTGCTGACATCTTACCAAACTTGAAAGCAACCATCTAACCAAAACCTTCAGGAAGGGTCATACTTGTTTAAGAATCCTCATTTACTGGCTCATCTAAAAATCAGAATTTAAATACAAAAGTTGTGGAGGCTTTAGGGTGCAGAATGGCCCAGGCCAGTTGAACCATAGACCTAATCATATACTGAGGAAGAGGAGTTCTGAATGAGTGGCAAAAGCTCATCTGCCCTAGACTAGGATGTCACAGCTCTGGTCAAGCTCTCCCAGCTTCTAGACAGTCACAAGGCTGCAGTGTTTAGGTTCCACCTATTGGACCCACATGCTTTTATGCTCTCCTGAGTCTGAACAGAGTCCAGGCACTGTTTCTAGGTAGTTTCAGGATTCAGATTTTCTTTCTGGAGAGCTCCCTCCTGAGAGTTGAGACCGGCACAGTCCAACTGCCTAGGCCCTGATACTAGTGCCAGCTCTCCCAGATTCCTCATTTCTAAATCACACTTTTATGAGGACTCCAACCTGGTAAGCACTTAGTTTGCTTCAACTCACATGTCCCTGAAGAGAGAAACTAAAGTCAGACTCTGCAAGAGTTGTTTCTAAAACAGTTACTTTAATGGTACAAAAGACAGATTCTTGAAGAACAAGAATCTAGATTCTTAACCACTCAATTCAGCATAGAGGACAGTTTCATTTTGCTAGTGCTAAGAGATAGCATGCTATCACTACATTTTTCCTGTGCCAAAAGGCTCATCTGTTTAAGCTTGGTGTAAAAAGTTGCTGTTACATAGTAAGCTACAGCATAAGCCTCAGTGCTCAGAACCATTTGATAGTTTGACAGAAGACATCATCCCAAATATTCAGATAAGCTTTTATTTATAAACACATCCAGTGTGGTAGATCTCTTTGTCCTTTGTTCCATGAAAAGACCAGTTGCTCTACAGGCAATATTCCACCGCAAGTCTGCAAGAAAGAGTAACAGAATGAACAATTAGAATGTACATCACCTCTTCCAAGATCAGTATTAAAATGTGTCTGACGCCAAGAACTTAGGCACATGTTGAACTTTATGCACGGAGCCTTTGGCAGATCAGGAGCTGGTCTATATTTGAATGCACTTCAACACTACATTTCTTGGGTATATTGTAAAATAGATACATAGATTAAGGGCAAGAGTCACCATTAGATTTAGTATGATGACCGAACATGCCATAGAATTTCACAGTTTTTCTAGCACTGAGTCAATAAACTCGTTTGACTTAAAGCACATCTTCCAGAAAGGAATCCAGTCTTGATTTGACTACATTGAGAGAGAGAGAGAATGAGAATCCACTACTTCCCATGATAATTTGTTCTAGTGGTTAGTCACTTCCTGTGAAGTATTTTCAATTTGAATTTGTCTAGCTTAACATGACCAGCCATGGGTTCTCACTATGCCTTTCTCTGCAGGGGAGGAGGGAGGAAGCCTTTTAGTACCCTGTATTTCTCCCCATAAAAAGGTACTTATACTAATCAAGTCACCTCTCATTCTCGATAAACTAAACAGTTTGAATTCCTTTTGTATCACTAAGCAATTTTCTAGCCCTTGAATCATTTGTGATCTTTTCTGTTCCCTCTCCAATGTTTTGGAACCCTTTTAAAAATGCAGAAACCAGGAATGGATGCAGTACTCTAGTGCTATATAATACAGTATTACAAATTAAGCTGTTTAGGGCAGCAACCATCTTTTTGTTGTTTGTACAGTACCTAGCACAATAGGATCCTGTGATTAGGGCTCCTATCGCTATAACAATAGGAGTTAGTAAGATGAAGTTTACAGTGTATAAGAATGTATTACAACTATACAATTACCTTTATCAACTAAACATGTCAAGCTTCATTTTACTCTTTGCAACGACAAGATCTATTTTCCATAAGCCATGTTGATTAGGCATTATATTCCCCACCCTTTAAATCAGGGACGGGCAAACTTTTGGCCCGAGGGCCACATCGGGGTTGCGCAACTGTATGGAGGACTGGGTAGGAAAGGCTGTGCCTCCCCAAACAGCCTGGCCCCCGCCCCCTATCCGCTCCCTCCCACTTCCCGCTCCCCTCAGAACCCCCGACCCATCCAACCCACCCTGCTCCTTAATCCCTAACTGCTCTGATCCCTATCCACACCACCATTCCTAACCGCCCCCTGGGACTCCACCCCCTATCCAACCACCCCTGTTCCCCGGCAGGAGCGGTGGGCCACAGCGCTGGCGGCACAGCGAGCTGAGGCTGCGGGGGCGGGGGACTGTGGCGGAAGGACCGGGAGCTAGCCTCCCTTGCCGGGAGCTCAGGGACCAGGCAGGATGGTCCTGTGGGCCGGATGTGGCCCGTGGGCCATAGTTTGCTCATCTCGGCTTTAAACTCTTGATTGAATCCCTCATTATCCACATCATCCCATTTGGCTCTTGAATACTGATGCATTTGCACACTTTCAATCTTTTGGAATGTTGCCAAATTCACTAATGGTGTCGAGCTTGTTGCTGAATTAGTTGAAGTGCCAATCACAGACCTCTTTTAAAGAGGAAGAGTGTATAGCAGGTATAGTCAATAGGTAGATCGCAGGCCAAATCTAGACAGCCAGATGCTTTTGAATGGACTGCAAAAATCTTTTATTATTGTTTTTGTATCTTCTCTGGAGTCTAGCCCTGACCAAGAAATCTGGACCTTGACAAAAAATTGATTATTCCTGGTGTATAGATTAGAAATCAGAACCTGGGGGGGTGGGGGGGGGGGGGGGGAAAGAAGAGAGAAACCAAACTATTCCAAACAAAGTTTTGGTTCTGAAGTTACAGAAGAGAGATGTTTAAAAAAACTGGATGTAAGTGTTGATGAAACCAATCTGCTTGCAAAGGTGTGTACTGCATTTCTGTATTAATATAGTTTTCTTTGGGAGCAATTTTAGTGCTCTTACTCCAAAGGGAAAATAGTAAACCAGTACTTACGTGAAGAAGGGGGAGGAAGAGGAGGGAATCGGTAATGTAATATCTTATGCCTTATAGTGAGAGACTTAAGAAGCTCCATTTATTTAGATTAACAAAGAGAAGGTTTAGGGGTGACTTGATTAGTCCAAGTACCTTTATGGGGAAGAAATTTAATAACTACTCTTCAATCATTAGAAGCAAGAGGAAGACCAAAGACAGGGTAGGCCCACTGCTTAGTGAAGAGGGAGAAACAGTAACAGGAAACCTGGAAATGGCAGAGATGCTTAATGACTTCTTTGTTTCGGTCTTCTCCGAGAAGTCTGAAGGAATGCCTAA
This sequence comes from Trachemys scripta elegans, assembly GCF_013100865.1. Classification (NCBI taxonomy): domain Eukaryota; kingdom Metazoa; phylum Chordata; order Testudines; family Emydidae; genus Trachemys; species Trachemys scripta. The sequence goes on along the minus strand of NC_048303.1, from coordinate 51,643,676 downwards.
CATAGTGAATGCTAATGGGAAGGGGGAAGGTTTAGCAGATAAAATAAAAAAAAAACAAGTTAAAAATCACTTAGAAAAATTAGATGCCTGCAAGTCACCAGGGCCTGATGAAATGCATCCTAGAATACTCAAGGAGTTAATAGAGGCGGTATCTGAGCCTCTAGCTATTATCTTTGGAAAATCATGGGAGACAGGAGAGATTCCAGAAGACTGGAAAAGGGCAAATATAGTGCCCATCTATAAAAAGGGAAATAAAAACAACCCAGGAAACTACAGACCAGTTAGTTTAACTTCTGTGCCAGGGAAGATAATGAAGCAAGTAATTAAGGAAATCATCTGCATACACTTGGAAGGTGGTAAGGTAATAGGGAACAGCCAGCATGGATTTGTAAAGAACAAATCACGTCAAACCAATCTGATAGCTTTCTTCGATAGAATAACGAGTCTTGTGGATAAGGGAGAAGCGGTGGATGTGGTATACCTAGACTTTAGTAAGCCATTTGATACGGTCTCGCATGATAGTCTTATCGATAACCTAGGCAAATACAATTTAGATGGGGCTACTATAAGGTGGGTGCATAACTGGCTGGATAACCGTACTCAGAGAGTAGTTATTAATGGTTCCCAATCCTGCTGGAAAGGCATAACCAGTGGGGTTCCGCAGGGGTCTGTTTTGGGACCGGCTCTGTTCAATATCTTCATTAATGACTTAGATACTGGCATAGAAAGTACGCTTATTAAGTTTGCGGATGATACCAAACTGGGAGGGATTGCAACTGCTTTGGAGGACAGGGTCATAATTCAAAATGATCTGGACAAATTGGAGAAATGGGCTGAGGTAAACAGGATGAAGTTTAACAAAGACAAATGCAAAGTGCTCCACTTACGAAGGAACAATCAGTTTCACTCATACAGAATGGGAAGAGACTGTCTAGGAAGGAGTACGACAGAAAGGGATCTAGGGGTGATAGTGGACCACAAGCTAAATATGAGTCAACAGTGTGATGCTCTTGCAAAAAAGCAAACATGATTCTGGGATGTATTAACAGGTGTGTTGTGAGCAAGACACGAGAAGTCATTCTTCCGCTCTACTCTGGTTAGGCCTCAGCTGGAGTATTGTGTCCAGTTCTGGGCACTGCATTTCAAGAAAGATGTGGAGAAATTGGAGAGGGTCCCGAGAAGAGCAACAAGAATAATTCAAGGTCTTGAGAACATGACCTATGAAGGAAGGCTGAAAGAATTGGGTTTGTTTAGTTTGGAAAAGAGAATACTGAGAGGGGACATGATAGCAGTTTTCAGTTATCTAAAAGGGTGTCATAAGGAGGAGGGAGAGAACTTGTTCACCTTAGCCTCTAAGGATAGAGCAAGAAGCAATGGGCTTAAACTGCAGCAAGGGAGGTCTAGGTTGGACATTAGGAAAAAGTTCCTAACTGTCAGGGTGGTTAAACACTGGAATAAACTGCCTAGGGAGGTTGTGGAATCTCCATCTGTGGAGATATTTAAGAGTAGGTTAGATAAATGTCTATCATGGATGGTTTAAACAGTATTTGGTCCTGCCATGCGGGTAGGGGACTGGACTTGATGACCTCTCGAGGTCCTTTCCAGTCCTAGAATCTATGAATCCAGCAGAGAAAGGTATAACAATCCAACGGCTGGATGTTGAAGCTAAATAATTTCAGACTGGAAACAAGGCATACATTTTTAAGAGTGTAATTAGCTATTGGAACAATTCATCAAGGGTTGTGGTGGATTCTCCACCACTGGCCATTTTTAAAAAAAGATTGGATGTTTTTCCAAAGAGAGATGCTCTAAGAATTATTTTGGGGGAAGTTCTCTGGCCTGTATTATGAAGATCAGACTAGGTGAACAGAATCCAAGGCCAGACAAGACCGGTTTCTTAAATGGTTAAGTTTGTTTTAACTAAAGAATAAAATGTTTCTTCTTTTGTTTACATTCTAGATGGTGTATTTTTAATGGCCAAATTAGTTTACATTCTAGAGGGTGTTAACCATGGCCAAATCAAATAATTGGCACATCAGAAAATATTTACAGTATCAGTTATTCATCCTGATTTGTTCAAATGTGTGTCAGAGACCCTGATAAGTGGTATACATGAGCAATGAGATGATATGATGCACTCCTTCTTTCACTTGTTAGAGAAATGCTGTCACTTATTGAAGAGTATAAAGTCATTAGCAATGTTATAATTTTTTTAATCAAATGATCATTGTATCCCCTACTCCACCACCAGGGCCCAATGATGAACACCAAAATTATACCCACATCTGGAATAACTAGCTAGTGACACACAAACTGTTCTGGTCAAAATTTAATTTTTAGACTTTATAAGAAGCACAGTTGGTTCATAGACTCCGGGGGGGGAGGGGGGGGGGGGAGGGGAAGAAGGGGAAGAGTTAAACAAACTGTCAGAATCAGTTACCTTTTTATAGGAATTAAAGCTTGTCCTCTTCATTTCTTGAGCAGCTGGTGCCTTACTACAATGAAAGGCAAGGCAAACCCACTTCCGAAGAACACTACCATTAATCCTAGTAGCCGCCATTTGTTTTCTACAGAAAACGGGATGTTCTAGAAAAGACGAGAGTTTGTTCACAATATTCCATCAATGAACTCACGTTCTAGATGAGCTTTATAAAGGTATGCTTACTCCTTTTTTCCAAAACACTTCATCTAACATTTTGTGCATCTGCCTTTATAAACAAATAGCACAAGTGAAACATGATTCCCATTTACTGAAAGAAATCTTGACAGGTAGTTGGGGGGGAAGGGGGAGGGAGAGAATAAATGAAGTATTAACATATAAACTTGGTACTTTAATAGCTAACCTTCTCAGAAAGAGAAGGAGAATATAGGCTAACCAAGTAGTTTGCAAAATGCCTCCAACACTAGGGTTACCATCCTTCCGTATTTCCCCTAAATAGCTGTCCAGGAGGAATTGGTAACAAGGTTAAAATGTCTGGGTTTTTCTCCCCCTCCTATGCAGAGTGCGGCTGCTGATTGGGCGGCTGGGCCGATTGAGCCGCTCCCATTGGCCTCCAGCAGCTAGAGTCCTCTCCTGCTCCCCCCCTCCCTCTATCTGCAGCCTTGTGTAACACACAAACTGACCCAGTGGGCAGCGTGTTTTGCCTACACGTGGAGCCAGAATGGTAAGGGGAGTCGGGGGGGGGGAGGGGGACAGTCAGGGAGTGGATGGGTCCCCAGCCTCCACCTGCCACCCTCCCGCCGCACGTTCCCCCCCTGCCTGCCTCTCCCTTGCCTGCTTGTACTGCCAGAGCCAGCAGCAACTGCTGTCTGCTGTCCCCGGGTCCTAGCATCCCCCATCCACTAATAGGAAGACAGGCTGCCCTTACCCTGCCCTTCCACCCTAGCCCCAAGCCTCTCCAATGCCCCAAATCCCTCAGCCACAGCCCTCATCCCCCTGCACCCTAATCCTCTGCCCCAGCCCTGAGCCCGCTGCTGCATCATGAACCCCTCATCCCCAGCCAGAGCCCTAATCCCCCACACCCTAATCCTCTGCTCCATCCCTAAACCCCTCATTCTCAGACCCACAGCCCTCACCCCTGCATCCCCTCCTATCGCCAAACTCCCTCCCCCTTCCCACTCCGAAACTCCATCCCAGAGCCTGCACCCCTCACCCCCTCCTGCACATCCACCCCCTGCCCCAGCCCAGAGCCTGCACCCTAATCCCTAGCCCAGGACCTGCACCCCAGACCTCCTCCCCCCCACCCAACTCCCCTCCCAAAGCCTTAGGCAGGTGGGGTGGGTGGGTTCTGGGCACCACCAAAATTTCTACAACCCTGCTACCCATGCCAGTGGATAAGGGTAGGGGCAGATAAGGGACAAGAAGCAAGGGGGTTGGGGTTCTGAGGGGGGCAGTCAGGGGGTGGGAAGTGGGAGGGAGTGGATGGGGACAAGGCAGGGCTCCCCCCCCATCCTCTTTTTTGATTGTGGCAATATGGTAACCCTAACCAACACAGATGTTCAGACACATTTGATCGCTCTACTTTGAAAGGAAAGTACAATCTGGTACATCAGAAAGCGTTTACAGTATCATTGATTTTCTCATACTGTTGTGTTCACATCATTTGTACCACTGGGGCAGGAGGAGTTTGAGAAGAAGAAAGGCAGAGGCATGACAAGGACACGATCCCATCATGGCTGCTGACAGAAATCCGACGGGAGGAGGCAAAGGCCCTCCCTGCCAGAAAGCCCCGGCGCCACAGGAGTCAGACAAAACCGGGTCATTACGTGCTGTGAACGCTGGAGCCGGCTCTGAGTCTTCCACGGTCACTGTGGGGACCAGACACCCACTCGTAGGGGGCTGAGGGGTTAGGGACGGGGGAGAACTCGCCTCCGGGGGTGGGGAACCGGCCAGTCTCCCGAAGGCAGGAATTGAAACCTACCAGAGCGCCAGGAAAATCCCCTACCGGACGCGCCAGGAGGCTCTTGTGTGGGGGGAGTCCCACGGCTGCTCGGCCCCTGCGGGTTCACACGCCTCAAGGGCTCGTTTAACGCACGATCGCCGTTCGCTCCCCGCAAGTCAGCCCAGGCCCTGGCCGGGAGGTGCCGCTCCCCCCTGCCGCGCCTGTGACCCGCAGGCCTCGGCGCCGGGCAGTGACGGGCCAGCCCCGGCCCCCCCGCGCCGTTACCTTTCCCGGCCCGTCCTCATAGTGGGACCTGCGGATGGCGGAGGTAGCGAAGCGGCGGACAGTGGCACCCAACATGGCGCCGGAGCGGGAACGGGTCGGCGCGCGACTGAGGGCCTCTGTCTCCTTCACGACCTTCCTTCCCTAGCCGCTGCGCTTACAAGAACACTGGCGCCGTGGGGCCTTATGGGATACAGTGCGGGACGGTGGCCGCCGAGTTCCCGCTGTCCCGCAGCAGCATGGGAATTGTAGTTCCAGGCGCCACCAGCCTTGCGGGGAGGTCGCGTGACTCAAGCGCAGGCTTGAGCTCCATACTGTCCCTGCCCTTCAAAGAGGATCGGCACTGCCTGGCAGCAGGAGAAACTTCACCGCCTCCCGGGTTAAAAGGCTGTTCCCCTGTCACTAGGAGATGTTCCTGGGGAGTGGCACAGAGCAAACGTTGGCATCACCTCCTGAGAGCTCTGCAGAGATCGCCTGAGGTCTAGGGCCCCTAGGCTCCAGAGTTGCCAATGCTTGGCTCAATTCCTGCAACAAAGCTTCAGGTCCTGGAGTCATGTGATTAGTCAAGACTGGTTTCAGAGTAGCAGCCCTGTTAGTCTGTATCCGCAAAAAGAACAGGAGTACTTGTGGCACCTTAGAGACTAACAAATTTATTAGAGCATAAGCTTTCGTGGGCTATAGCCCACTTCTTCGGATGCAAGTCAAGACTGTGAGCTTTCCTTAAAAAGACAAAAACTAAGTACAATAAAAATATAAAACAACCAATCAGTTTGTAGCCTCAAGATTATGGAGGAAAAACTTGAATATGTGACCAAAGGGGACTCTACAGGCTCAGAAAACAGAAGGCAAAATGAGTCTGTTATTTAAAAAAAAAACACTTTCAACATCACATAAATGTGTGTAACATTGGTCTTGTTTGCAGGATGGTGAGTGGTAAAAGGATTATAATGGACATAAGGCTAAAGTCCACTATAAATTTACACCTATAAAATACCACTAAAATAAATAAGACTGGATGGGCATACCTGAGGGCAGAATTTGGCCCATAATCTCTAGGAGTAAATCAGTTACAATGACTAGTAAATTAGGAGGCCAATGAACATTTGAGAGACAAATTATGAAGATATACACAGCATTGCCAACTCTCCTCATTTTATCATAAGGGACATGATATATATATTTTAAACCCCAGCTCCTTAACTCATGTGATTATACAAAATAGCTTTAAATTTTTTTAAATAAAGGCCATTTCTAGCACTCATGGTTGCAGAAAAAAAGCTCTAAACATGACCCATAAGGGCTCAAAAACTAGAAGGCAAATCAAAAGAACCCAGATTTATTATCTTTTTAAATATCATTTTAAAGCCAATCTCATGAGGACCTGACTCATGATTTTGGAATGCTTACATGGTTGGCAATACTGAAAGAGCCTAGATATGCATTCCTTATGGTAAATAGTACCTTACTGCATGAATAGTCCCATTGAAATCAATAGGCTATATATGTATTCAATGTAAGAATGGCATAATTGGGTCCTTAATAAATTTATGCTTGCAGATATGTTGGATTTATAAGCATAATGAAATCAATTACTGCCATGAAAACCTAATGTGGAAAAAAATGGGTGGGGTATCTATTAAAGAGAATAAGGGGTTAATATGACTACAATTTGTATTATGAGGCAAAGTCTGTATTCAAGCAGAATAGCCAAAAGAGTTATATAAATGAATAAAGAGGGCATGTTAAATATTTAACATGTATCAAAATTAACTATACAAATGATCAAAACTTGAAATAAATAAAATAGCAAAAATTAAAGATTTGGAAATTAATAGAAAAAAGTTAGGGTGACCAGACAGCAAGTGTGAAAAATCAGGACAGGAGGAGGAGGAGGTGGTGGGAATAGGAACCTATATAAGAAAAAGCCCCAAATATCAGGACTGTCCCTATAAAATCAGGACATCTGGTCACCCTAAAGTGTAGATTAATTTATATGAAAGATAAAACGTACATGAATTATATAACAAAAGAGTGTATTAGTAAGTTTGTGAGACAGCTACAAGTATTTCTAAAAACAGCAAAAAGCCACTATAGGATGTATAGTAGTAGTCTATTGGTTAATAACTAAGGTGCATTCTGGGAGTATGTCTGCACTACAAGTGTTACATAAGCACAGCTGAAGTTACACAGCTGTAGCTGGGTCCAGAGTTGGTAGGGTTGCCAACCCTCCAGGATGGTCCTGGAGTCTCCAGGAATTAAAGATTAATCTTTAATTAAAGATTATGACATGTGATGAAACCTCCAGGAATATGGCCAACCAAAATTGGCAACCCTGACAGATGGGGGTCAGGTCAACCTAATTTTTCACAGACCTGAGCAACGTAGCTAGGTCTACCTCAGTTTTAGGTGTAGACCGTGCTTGAGCTATGAGATCAAAGCTGAGCACTAGTAACATGTTAAAGCAGTTCTGAATCCAAATCTCCCCCAAACTTAAGGGTGTTTAGGTTTGAGGCTTTGGTTCAGGTGTATCTCCAGTGATGCACTCCCTCTTGAAGCTTCCTCCTGGGACAATGAGCCCCATCACCAATACAGGTTGTACTGAAATAACATAACTTAGCTCTAAAATCCCCATAGCACATTTTGTTAAAATAGGTGTTTGTACCAGTGTGCTTGGTCAACAGTTTCCTTCCCTCTACTGTTGCATAGCCTGCTGTGTGGTGGTTTTTCACTGTCCCTAGAAGTTACGCTTCACCTGTAGCTGTGTTTTAGTGGTGATGTATGTAGGACAAAATCCTGAAATCCTGTTTTGGATTTTACTCAATCCTTACTCAGGCAAACTCTTTTAAGTATAAAATTAGTTGAGTTATAACATCAGGATTTGGTTATAATTAGTAGACTGTACTGGTAGCCTTTGAGATCAAAGGTGCCATATAGATATATTGGTAGATATTAAAGTTTCATTCAGGGGGAGGGATAGCTCAGTGGTTTGAGCATTGGCTTGCTAAACCCAGCGTTGTGAGCTCAATCCTTGAGGGAGGGCCACTTGGGGATCTGGGGTAACATCAGTACTTGGTCCTGCTAGTGAAGGCAGGGGGCTGGACTCAATGACCTTTCAAGATCCCTTCCAGTTCTAGGAGATGGGATATCTTTATTAATTATTATATAAATGTAAGATTTTCTGATAATATAAGAATGTTGATAACATTTTTTGTTTTCTTTCAGATAACAAGAATGAATTATGATATTTTTAAACACTGGAATTGCTCTACTAGAGTTGAGTGGCATATCCAGTTTGTCTCCACACATTTTTTTGAAACATGTCTTTTTTTTACCTGTGTGGGGAGTCTGAAACTTCATGATTTTTTAATAAAAGTTCTCATTGAGAATCCACTGGCTTAGTCCTTTGTGCCACTGAAGTTCTGTTGCAGACTTCCTACGAACTTTTCATGCAGTCCAGGACTGAATGTGACAGTTCTAAATGCTCTGTCAAATTTGTTCAACGGTTTGTCATCATATCCACTTATCCAACTGGTTCCACATAAACATTGCAAAATGTTAAAGGCCTGGATCATTATTAAAAAAACAGAAAAATCATGTGATCCATGACAGAAACACTATTCTAGCCATAAGTTGCTTAAAGAGACAAGATGGATAAGGTAATATCTTTTAAAAAAAGAAGAACAGGAGTACTTGTGGCACCTTAGAGACTAACAAATTTATTAGAGCATAAGCTTTCGTGGACGAAGAAGTGGGCTGTAGTCCACGAAAGCTTATGCTCTAATAAATTTGTTAGTCTCTAAGGTGCCACAAGTACTCCTGTTCTTCTTTTTGCGGATACAGACTAACACGGCTGTTACTCTGAAACCTGTCATTATGCAAGGCACTGCATTTAGCCGTATGGAATGGAAATCCATCAACCTCATGAAAAAACTCGTACAGATACAGACAGACATCATCTTCCTTTCCAAATGCAAGCAGATGGACATCATACCAAAAGGACTAAAGGTAAAAAATCCATTACAATCTACATATCACACAGACTATGCTGAGAGACTGTGTCACACACTCTCAAAGAAACTGCGAAACCACCTGATCAGCATCCTATACAGCAAACAGGGAAAGATTAAGAATGAGCTCTCAGAACTGGATACTCTCATAAGAAACCAACCTTCCACACAAACTTCCTCATGGATAGACTTTACAAAAACTAGACAAGCCATTTACAAGACAAACTTTGCCTCTCTACAAAGGAAAAAGGACACTAAACTATCTAAACTGCTACATGCCACAAGCAGCCACAACAGTAGTTCCCTTAACCCACCCAGCAATATTGTTAATCTTTCCAGCTATACTCTTAGCCCAGCAGAAGAGTCTGTCCTATCTCGGGGCCTCTCCTTTTGTCCCTCCAGACCCATGAATATGATACAGTTCTGCGGTGACCTAGAATCCTACTTTCGACGTCTCCGACTCAAAGAATATTTCCAACATACCTCTGAACAGCATACTAACCCACAGAATCCTCCCTACCAGCACTACAAAAAAAAGGATTCTGCATGGACTCCTCCGGACGGTCGAAACAACAGACTGGATTTCTACATAGATTGCTTCCGTCGACGTGCAAAGGCTGAAATTGTGGAAAAGCAACATCACTTGCCACATAACCTCAGCCATGCTGAACACAACGCCATCTACAGCCTCAGAAACAACCCTGACATCATAATCAAAAAGGCTGACAAAGGAGGTGCTGTCGTCATCATGAATAAATTGGAATATGACCAGGAGGCTGCTAGACAGCTCTCTAACACCACATTCTACAGGCCATTATCCTCTGATCCCACTGAGGATTACCTAAAGAAACTACACCATCTGCTAAAAAAACTCCCTGACAAAGCACAGGAACAAATCCGTACAGACACATGCCTAGAACCCCGACCAGGGGTATTCTATTTGCTACCCAAGATCCATAAACCTGGATATCCTGGACGCCCCATCATCTCAGGCATTGGCACCCTAACATCAGGCTTGTCTGGTTATGTAGACTCTGTCCTCAGACCCTACGCTACCAGCACTCCCAGCTATCTTCGAGACACCACTGACTTCCTGAGGAAACTACAATCCATCGGTGATCTTCCAGAAAACACCATCCTGGCCACTATGGACGTAGAAGCCCTCTACACCAATATTCCACACAAAGATGGACTACAAGCTATCAGGAACAGTATCCCTGATAATGTCACAGCTAACCTGGTGGCTGAACTTTGTGATTTTGTCCTCACCCACAACTATTTCACATTTGGGGACAATATATACCTTCAAGTCAGCGGCACTGCTATGGGTACCCGCATGGCCCCACAATATGCCAACATTTTTATGGCTGACTTAGAACAACGCTTCCTTAGCTCTCGTCCCCTAACGCCCCTACTCTACTTGCGCTACATTGATGACATCTTCATCATCTGGACCCATGGAAAAGAAGCCCTTGAGGAATTTCACCATGATTTCAATAATTTCCATCCCACCATCAACCTCAGCCTAGATCAATCCACACAAGCGGTCCATTTCCTGGACACTACTGTGCTAATAAGCGATGGTCACATCAATACCACCCTATACCGGAAACCTACTGACCGCTACACTTACCTACATGCCTCCAGCTTCCATCCAGGACACACCACACGATCCATTGTCTACAGCCAAGCTCTAAGATATAACCGCATTTGCTCCAATCCCTCGGATAGAGACAAGCACCTACAAGATCTCTATCAAGCATTCTTAAAACTACAATACCCACCTGCTGAAGTGAAAAAACAGATTGACAGAGCCAGACGAGTACCCAGAAGTCACCTCCTACAAGACAGGCCCAACAAAGAAAATAACAGAACACCACTAGCTGTCACCTTCAGCCCCCAACTAAAACCTCTCCAGCGCATCATCAGAGATCTACAACCTATCCTGAAAGATGATCCTTTACTCTCACAGATCTTGGGAGACAGACCTGTCCTCGCTTACAGACAACCCCCCAACCTAAAGCAAATACTCACCAGCAACCACACATCACTGAACAAAACCACTAACCCAGGAACCTATCCTTGTAACAAACCCCGATGCCAACTCTGTCCACATATCTATTCAAGTGACATCATCATAGGACCTAATCACATCAGCCATACCATCAGGGGCTCGTTCACCTGCACATCTACCAATGTGATATATGCCATCATGTGCCAGCAATGCCCCTCTGCCATGTACATTGGCCAAACCGGACAGTCTCTACGCAAAAGAATTAATGGACACAAATCTGACATCAGGAATCAAAATACTCAAAAACCAGTGGGAGAACACTTTAACCTGTCTGGTCATTCAGTGACAGACCTGCGGGTGGCTATATTACAACAGAAAAACTTCAAAAACAGACTCCAAAGAGAGACTGCTGAGCTAGAATTGATATGCAAACTAGACACAATCAACTCCGGTTTGAATAAGGACTGGGAATGGCTGAGCCATTACAAACATTGAATCTATCTCCCCTTGTAAGTATTCTCACACTTCTTATCAAACTGTCTGTACTGGGCTAGCTTGATTATCACTTCAAAAGTTTTTTTTCTCTTAATTAATTGGCCTCTCAGAGTTGGTAAGACAACTCCCACCTGTTTATGCTCTCTGTATGTGTGTATATATATCTCCTCAATATATGTTCCATTCTATATGCATCCGAAGAAGTGGGCTGTAGTCCACGAAAGCTTATGCTCTAATAAATTTGTTAGTCTCTAAGGTGCCACAAGTACTCCTGTTCTTCTTTTTGCGGATACAGACTAACACGGCTGTTACTCTGAAACCTGTAATATCTTTTATTACATCAATTTCTGTTGGTGAGAGAGAGAAGCTTTTGAGCTAACGCCAGCAGAAGTAGGTCCACCTCACCTACCTAGTCTCTCTAATATCCTGGGACCAACATGGTTACAACAAAACTGCATATAAGTAGTTTAACAAATTTAACCATACAAAGTCATACATATATATGTAGAAGTAAAAATACACAGGTAGATATGATGGAGATATAGAAAACTAGGCTTTTTAATCCTCATTCCAGTTTTGTATATCTACAATTCTTAGCTCACCTAAAAAATTCCATTTACTCTAATTGCTCAAATTTTCCAGGTTATCTGCTTCATCTTTAATATACTATTTGTCTGAATGTGACTATGACTTACGGAGAGATTCTTTCAGTTATTACATTCTGTACGCCTACTCAGTGTTTGTTCAAAGAGAACATTTCTTTTTCTGAACATTAATACACAAAGGAAAAATATGAATAATGAAAAAGCCAGAGGACTAAAGTAAATCAGACTAATTGTATTATTTTTTGCAAATCTTAATGAAAGAAAGAAGGCATAAAGCTTAATGGGCATTACAGGAGCGCACATAGAACCACGTACTGCTATTCATTTCCAAGCAGGACCCCTCACTGAATATAATGATGAGACAAGAGCCAGGTGCAAGTGTGTAACTTTTTCACTCATTCTGTTTGATAAAAGAGTAAAAAAACCAATTTTTGGTAGATATTAAAATTTTATGTGGTTCAATTCAGATTCCTGGAGCCGATGAAAATGTTTTTATTCAAATAAACCAAAAATATTATTTTTTCATTGTGTTGTATTGACTGTGACATAGCAAGACATGTAAAATAACAAACAGAGAATGTTATTTCCCTCATAAGGCATCTGTGCTGGCAAGTTAAAATGGTCGGCTGACCTGCTACAACTGAGAGTTACCTTTCTTCAGTCACCGTGCCCTGCACATTAAAATGAAGTACAATATTTGGCAGGATGAACCATCCATAACTGGATATTAACCACAAGAATGTATAATTGTAATATACCAATTAATGAGGGAGATAAAGGTGGACAGGAGCTACAAGAGCTGTCATATAAATGGATATTAATTAAATATTTCTATTAAAACTCTATTGATTAGCAGTGAGCTAAAAATAGGATATTATACAATTCATTGAAGTTCTGCTTCTAATTCCACAGGTGAAAATCATATCTTTTCACTGTGGTAATTTAACTTGCCTTGTATGTGATTCTATATTTCTAAAAATTTATTACTCAAGTCGTCTTCTTCTCATCAGAACTCCGTAAGGGGAGGATAGCATCTGTATCAAGGTAGTCTATATGTTCTAACCCAGCCTCCAGAGATCAAGATGGGCACTCAATAACATGAGTTATTGTCTGCAATGCTGCCTCACAGTCACAGTGTGGAGAGGAAATCAGGCCCATCCAGTGCACAGTTGCAGTGCCTGTTGAGCCTGGTCTTAGTGTGTTAGACTCTCTTTCCCCCCAGTGCTTCCACTCTACAATAATGTAGTTTTCAGTTTCCTGGTGTCACTGATCATCCATGCATGGTAAAGGGACAGTACTGCTCTTATCTAGGAGTGCATGAGCTGCTGTGGCAAAAGAGTGTCAAGAGACTGACCACGGTGTCAGACCTTAATCTGCTCTGGGATTCTTCTGATGAATAAGAGCAGACCTTCAAATTGGTGCTGTATGTTGTTTCCTATCTGAAAATGGGGCATCAATCAACCAGAGATATGACAAGTTGGTATCATCTGTCACAGCTGTCCAGGAAGATTTAACAGTAATGGCATCTCGAAGATCTGGTGGAACTGTGTGCGTTAGCAAACACAGACTGGAGGTTAGTGGACAAACCAAGCAACCCCTGCTAATATGAATGTCCAAATTCAGCTCCATGTTGACGAGAGTGTCAATTGTGCTCCCAAACCTCCAAAGCTGAAGCAAATACTAGGGCCAGTATAGATGTACAAAGGACCAAAGTGTCAGATCCCTTGAAGGTTCCGATAGTTTTCATATCAAGGCAGTACGGGAAGAGATCTTCATTTCCAAGTAACCATCCTTCCATGTGGATTGAGATTGTTTAGATGGAAAGTGGCTGCCACTGTTTTGATTTCACTAAGAATTAGTCTCCATTGCTGGAAGTAAGTGGTCAAAATGCCAATGTCTTGGCTGAGATTTCCTTCAATACGGAAATCCCTTCAATATGGAAATAATTTATAGTATCTGCAGTACAAATGTCACCAGCATACACATACTTCTTAGCCTGCATTTCAGGAAGTTTGGATGTGTATATGTTGAACAAAAGGGGAGCCAAAATGGACCCTTGTGGAAAGCCATTTGTGACATGCCCCAGGATACAACCCGGATTATGGAATTACTGTAACCCCTTCACTCTCCTGCCCAGGCTCTTTCCTGTACTGCTATGCTAGTGAACAGCAAATTCCTCCAGGTTCTGTACACTCAGCCATCAGCATCCAGAGGCACACCCAGCAAAGTACACGAAAACTCTCACAGCCACTCATGAACTACGTATAGGGACACCACCGCAATTTCCCCAGCCCGAGCCTTGCACTCCAGAAAATGTACATCTTACATTGTTCAAGAACCCCTCGATCAGAGTAAATTCATTAATTAGTTTGGCATACCATCAAATGGTACGAATATGCACCAGCCTCTGTAACCCGAGTAGATTCCCCAAACTTGAATCAAAAACACACTGGCTTGGTGTAGTGGGGCGGACTGCCCCACTCCCTGAGAATTTAGGCTGCAGCAGGCCAGCACAGACAGGCAGCCAATCAGAAAAGGGCTTATTATGAGCCAATCAGGGCCCAGATTGGAGGCAGCCAATCTGGGCCTGGTTCAGCCCTATAAAAAGGCTGCTCAGGGAGAGGAGAGTAAGTCTGTCCCAGACCTTTGAGAGGGGAAGCTCTGTCTCCAGAGATGGGAGACTAGCACCTGGGACAGCGCAGTGCTGGGCAGGCCTGGGGGAGCAGAAAGGAACTCCAGCTCTGTGTCTGCCAGGCTGCAGGCCCTGAGGAGAAGGGCCTAGCAGGTGCAAGGGGCTGTAGGGGAAGCGGCCCAGGGAAGCGGACAGATGGGGGGAGAGAAGGAGGACAGTGAGGCTGCTGCCAGAGGGACCCTGGGCCAGGACCCAGTAGAGGGTGGGCCTGGGTCCCCTCCCTTCCCCCCCTTGCAGTACACCCAGCCATTGGCTATAGGGAGCAGCCATTATAGACCATGCCAGATCCCTGACAAGAGGGATTAGACCTTGGGGTGTGTGGTTGGACATGATGGCTGGGGCGCAGAGAGACTGCTGGTCAACCCTCCCGCCCTGGAAGGGGGGTGTGGATGGACTAAGGGGCATTGCTGGAAGGCAGTGGCTTGAAGAAGATGCCGTGAGCTGGTGAGCGACGTGGGCTCAGAAACCAACTGAGGGTGAGATGACAGATGGGACACCACCAGGAGGGCACGCTTGACTGGACTGAGCTAATTCCTGGAGGTAACCAGCAGGAGGCACCAGGTGGTGAGTCCCAACACCGTCACACTTGGATAAAACATTAAAATAAGTGTACTTACTACAGAAAGATAGCTTTTAAGTCATTATAAATAGTATAGGCATAGCAATTCAGAATTGGTTACAAAAGGAAATAAGATAAAATTGCAGTCTACTTCCTAAACTTTATAAAGCTAAGACAAATTTGAAGTAATAAGGTTTATCTTACCCCAAAACCTACAGCAGTCTGTGCTAATTGGAAAACTTTTCCAGTTAGGACCACTGCCCCCTCCCACCCTATGCCCCAGCTCAAATGTTTCTTTATCTTCCAAATATTCTTATGGCCTTCAGTGTAGGTGGGGGAGGAAAGGCAATGTAATTGTCCCTTATTTTATACTCTCCTCCAGCTGCTGGAAAGATCCTTGTTTTGTCATTGGGGTTAGGCAGCCCCATGGTGTACATGTTTGAGCAACTGTCTTTCATGTGAATTGTAACTCTCTTGTTTACAACTCCCCTGCTGGTGAATGGCCGGTGATGGTTGCTTAAAACCTGGCTGGGTATTGGTCATCCTTTAGTTGCCACTGCAGGGCCAGTCTGTAAGTGTTTCCCAAACTCACAACATGTTTCAATAACAAACATACAGCAAAATCTCATAACTTCTTATACAATGATGATACATACATTTCAACAGAACAGTAACAGTCAACAGATTATGACTTTTCCAATGATACTTCACAAGGCCTACTTTGCTCAGGATTTATCATAATTTTATAAAAGTGGTGACCATCATAGTGTAGATGGTCAACCATTGCTGAGATATTTAAGGCAATTGATTTTCTCCCTGACTTGCAAGGTGATATTTCAGTTACCAGTCATTCTTGCATGAACTGCACCATTTGCCTACAAGAAATAACTTGCAACAGCTTGGCAGTCAGCCCAACAGAGGAATTTTTAAACTAAGGATTGGGAAAAAGATGACAGGTGTGGAGGAGCACACAGTTCAGACAGAGACATCCCTTATGGGAGGAGTTATTAAAGAGAATACTCTATATCCTAGCAAAGATGAGAGGATACTTTATCAACTAGTAAAGATGAGAGGCTAGAAATTGATAAAGTACAGGTAGGAACTGAAGCAAAGGAGTCAAAAGAGAGAGTCCCGTTCAATTATATCACATGAAGGCAGATAGCTAAAAATTGCTAAATTTTATAAGTGTTTTTATACAAATGCTAGAAATCTAAATACTAAGATGGGTGAATTATAATACCTGGTATTAAATGAAGATATTGATACAGCAGGCATTATACAATCTTGGTGGAAAGATGATAATCGACAGGACACGGTAATACCAGAGTACCAAACATAGGAATAACAGAGTAGGTTACGCTTGTTGGAGAGTGGCATGATATATGAAACATAGCATAGACTCAAATAAAAAAAATCTTTAATGAATCAAACAATACCAGAGAATCTCTATGGATAGAAATTCCATGCTTGAATAATAATAGAATAGCAATAGAAATATACTACTGATCACCTGATTAGATGGTGATTGTGAAATGCTCAGGGAGAGTAAAGAGACTACAAAAACTGAAAACGCAATAATAATGAGGGATTTCAACTATCCCCACATTGACTGGGTACCTGTCACCTCAGGATGGGATGCTGAGATAAAATTCCTAGATACCATTAATGACTACTTCTTAGAGCATCTAGTTCTAGAGCCCCCCAAGGGGAAAGGCAATTCTTGATTTAATTCTAAATGTAACAAAGGAAAAGGTGTACATAACTGACCTGCTCAGTAACAGTGACCATAATGCAATTAAATTTTACATCCTTGTAGGGGAAAAATACCATAGAAGCCCACCACAGTATCATTTAACTTCAAAAAGGGGAACTACAGAAAAACGAGAGTTAGTTAAACAGAAATTAAAAGGCAGGCATTTCACTCTTGTGACTCTTCAAGCTGCTTTTTAAAAACACTATAATAGAGGCTCAAACTAAATGTGTACCCCAAATGAAAAAAAGGTAAGAGGACCAAAAAATGCCACCATGGCTAAACAGAGTGAAAGAGGTGGCTATAGGCAAAATGACATCTTTTAATAATTGGAAGTCAAATCCTACTGAGGAAAATAGAAAGGAGCATAAACATTGGCAACTCAAGTGTAAAAGTATAATTAGGCAGGCCAAAAAAGAATTTGAAGAGCAGCTAGCAAAAGACACAAAAAAGAACAGCTTTTTTTAAAGTACATCAGAAGCAGGAAATCTGCCAAAGAGTCAGTGGGGTCACTGGACAATCGAATTGCTAAAGGAGCATTCAAAGAATACAAGGCCATTGCAGAAAAGCTAAATAAATTCTTTGCATTGGTCTTCATTACTGAGGATGTGAGGGAGAGTCCCACAGCTGAGCCATCCCTTTTAGGAGGCGAATCTGAGGAACTGTCCCAGACTGACGTGTTAGTAGAGGATGTTTTGAACTAATTGATAAATTAAGCAATAATAAGTCACTAGTTGATGGCATTCACCCAAGAGTTCTGAAGGAATTCTAATATCAAATTGCAGAATTACTAACTGCAGTGTGTAGCCTATTGCTTAAATCAGACTCTGTACCAGAGGACTGAAAAATAGCTAATTTAACACCGACTTTTTAAAAAGGCTCAAGAGGTGATCCTGGCAATTACAGGCCAGTAAGCCTAACCTCAGTACCAGGCAAATTGGTTGAAATTATAGTAAAGAACAGAATTATCAGACACATAGATGGACATGATATGTTGGGAAAGAGTCGACATGGCTTTTATAAAAGGAAAGCATGCCTCACCTATTAGAATTCTTTGAGGGTGTCAACAAGTATGTGGACAAGGCTGATACAGTAGGTATTGTGTACTTGGAGTTTCAGAAAGTCTTTGACACAGTCCCAGACCAAAGGGTTTTAAGAAAATTAACCCGTCATGAGATAAGAGGGTAGATTTTTTTTTCATGGATCAGTAATTGATTAAAAGATAGGAAACAAAAGGTAGGAATAAATTGTGAATTTTCACAATGCAGAGAGGTAAATAGTGGGGTCCCCCAAGGATGTCTACTGGGACCAGTGCTATTCAACATACTCCTAAATGATCTGAAAAAGGGGATAAACCTAAACAGTGAGGTGGCAAAGTTTGCAGATGATATAAAATTATTCAAGATAGTTAAGCTCAAAGATAACTGCGAAGAATTACAAAGCGATCTCACAAAATTTGATGACTGGCCAACAAAATGGCAGATGAAATGCAATGTTAATAATTACAAAGTAATACACATTGGAAAACATCCTAACTATACATACAAAATGATGGGGTCTAAATTTGCTGTTACCGCTCAAGAAAGATCTTGCAGTCATCATGGATAGTTCTCTGAAAACATCTGCTCAATGTACAGCAGCAGTCAAAAAAGTTAACAGAATATTAGGAACCATTAGGAAAGAGATAGATAACACAACAAAAAATATCATAATGCCACTATATAAATCTAAGGTATGCTCACACCTGGAATGCTGTATGCAGTTCTTGTCACCCCATCTCAAAAAAGATATATTAAAATTGGAAAAAAATACACTGATGGGCAACAAAAATGATTAGGGGTATGGAACAACTTCCATAGGAGGAAAGATTAAAAAGACTCCGACTATTGATCTTAGAAAAGAGACAATAAGGGGTGTGGGATATGATAGAGGTCTATAAAATTATGAATTATGTGGAGAAAGTGAATAAGGAAGTAATATTTACCCCTTCACATAACACGAGAACCAGGGATCACCCAAATAAGTTAATATACAGGCTTAAAACAAACATAAGGAGGTACTGTTACCCCACAATTTGGACTCCAGGCACCCCAATACTGGCTTGCCTATAACCATAAATTGATCGTCAATTTATTCTGACCAAATGGGTAATAAAGTGGTGGCTTGCACTAGAGGAATTGCCAGGGTATTACCAGGGGATTTGTCTCCGACCTGTAGAGGACTTCCCAGAGCAGACCAATCCTGCTAACCCTTGGAAGAAGACTGATACAGCCCTCTGCTCAAAAATACAAGCAGCAATTCTTCAAAAACAAAGTATTATTTATTTAAAAGAAATAATCAGTTACAATACATTCAATTAAACAAGAAGAATACATTCCACTCTATAAGACATCATAGAACACAATTATATTTCATTAAGACATACAATAAAGTGGCACAGTAAAATAGAATACATAGAATATACAGACTATATAGCAATTACCATGTAATACCTACAGTACATAGAGAACCTGTGCACATGTGTATAAGAAGTCCTAATACAGTGCCGATAACAGACACAGTTTCTATACAGATGTACAAAAAAAGCATTATAAGGGTATACATTGAAAAGATGTTACAATTTAACACTACCATTCTGTGAGCGGTGATCAAATGATCACAGAATAGGGTGGAGTGGCTCTCAGAAGTAGGCATCCAGCTTTATTTGCAGGCACACTCAAATAGTCCTTAAAAATGAACATAAAATTGGACTTACACTCTGTCTTCTTGAATCCCTCTGAATCATCTTAATGGTCCTTCTGTTCTGTCAAAATGAGCCTTTCTGCTCATTATAGCTGCTGTTGCTGCTGGCTGCTACCGCTGCTGCTCTTTTCTTCTCTCTGTTATCTTCTCGTTCTGCTGTCTTCTTCTGCTGGTATCTTCTCCTTTCCCTCACACCCACACACACACACCAGCCTGCTGGTTGTCTCCTTATATTCAGTTTCTGGTCTTCTCTCATTCATTGCTGTCTCAAGTTCAGTAATTAGCATGGATTTTCCCTGTGTGGATGGCAACTGTTCAACCAATCAGCTTTGTCTGTTACTGGAGTTGCTCCTCCTCCTAACCCCTCCCTCCAGGTGTTTTGGAGTGAGTTGAGTCATCCCTGTTTGACCTTTATTTCACCCTTGTTTCTTATCTGCTATTGTTCAATTTAGTCTGTGTCCTCCATCTTTGATGTTTTCTAATAGAAAATTAGTGTGGCCACCATTTTGGATTTTTAACTCTATTGGGAGAGGTAAATTGTTCACTTCCTTCCTTGCACTCATTATTTTTTATTGTATGTGCATACCTAGGTACTTTTAGTTTTAATTGACTTCTATATATAACATCAGCTCATAATTTACATTGAATATCTATTCTACTAGTCCCTCCTCAAGGATCAACTATTTGAAATTTAGTTTCTGTTTGATTATACCATTGTATAAGTATCATTCTTGCACTTTTTATACTGCATTTAGGAACAAACCATGCTACAATAGCACATGAAGAATTCCAGTATATTGTAAGACTATATGAACATGCAATTATTGCAGGTCCATCTATCACTACACATTGCCATTGCCAGCTCTTACTATTTTTCCATAGATTTTTACTGCATTACAGTAGCATCCAAATCACATTTTGAGGGTTTTGGTGAAGTACGGTAATGAGAATGGGTCATTAAAGGTCCTCACTCTTGAGAAGCATATGTAGTAGAGCATTATAATAGGCAGTAAGTTTTCTATCTTTCTGATTTTTGCTCTATAGCTTTTAGGGGCCCCATTATGACTGTTATTGCTCACACTAATTATTTTTGAACTGTAAAAGCACACCCTTGAATACTGTTGATAGTAGTCATTGTATTGGGTCTGATCCATTGTATCATTGTTTCTATATCCGTGAGAAGTGCTTGGGGCTAATGACTTGCTATTCTCTCTGAACTTATTAAAAGATTAGATGTGCATGCAATTATTTTTAATCCTTTCATTAATGCACACTGCCATAGTCCAACCCTGACTATTCTACTACGCATTGAAATTTCCATGTACATTCTGAGGGTTGAGGTGGTTTTTTTTCACCAGATCTTTGCCACATCAAATTTCCTTTTCCTTGAGCATCAGATAAAATATTATATTTATGGGCATCATCAGTACTAAGTGCTCTACCTATATGATTTTGCGCCATTAATTCTATAATTCAGACAGGTTCCATTACTACTTTTACTGTCCTTGGTTTATTCTCTATTTTTGGAATTGTAAAGATACATTCTTCAATATTATTGACAACGGCTTAATTATTGGGATAGGACTTGGCCCATCATATTGTTTGTGTTTTATCCAAATTTGCACCAACATAGCAGAATTCTGTAGACACAAATACCCAGAAGAGCCAAGTTGAATAGAACTGCATCTTCTACCATCTGGCTTTCCTTTATCTGAAAATAGAAATAACAAAAGACCTTTTTTCTTTTATAACACAAATTCAAAGTCTTATTTAACAATATAAAAACTTTTAAAAATTCCTCCTTTTTCCATAAACGTATATTAACATATATTTCTAATTTATACTTATTTTAACAATTACTTTATTTACCTATACTAATATTAACAATATATTATCTATTCTCTTAACAGTTACATTATATCTACATTTCCCTATATATATATATATATATATATTTTTTTTTTTCTTAGATAAACCTACTCTAATATTTCCCTAACATTAACGATTATTAAAATATTTCTTCTTAAATATTAACAATTAGATTGATGGAATCCTATGATGATAACATTAAGTTGTTTTCCAAAGTACCTGGTTGTTATCAATTAAACAATTCAGTACTTCTATTATATCACTTCCTATAATTCCATATGTCGCTGCTCCTTGATGCACAAGACTGAATCTAGTGTTTACTTGTCTTTGGCCTATGCTAATTGATATTGGCACACTTAATAGAATAAGAAATTGTCCTCCCACTCCATTTAACACACACCACTCTTGTGAAGCAAATAGCATTAAATCAAATTCCATATTGATGTTTAAAATTGACAGATGAGCCTATATCGATATGACACAACATTCCTACTCCTATTTTTGGGGTATTAAAATAATTGGAACTAACGGCCTTTTATTTTGATCTAAAATAACTGATTATCATTCGGGGTATGCTTTTTCTTTTTCTGATTCTTCCTCTACTCCACTATCCTCCTCACTGCTTTCTTCTATAGTCTCTAACATATTTTCTAACTCTTCCTCCGTCACGTTCATTAAGTCTAGCATTTCCTATTTATCAATTCCTGGTATATTTTTGAACCAATTTCTGGCCATGCTTTCTTTTCTCTTTTCTTTTCTGCCCCTCTTACTTGCTACTCTCCCCTTTTCCCTATTTATTTAAAACAATAAGTATTATTATTCTCATGTTTAACTTATCCAATTCTACTATTACTTATTTTATTCCTATTCCTATTACTGATTTATCTATCTTATTTGCTATGTTATCTTAACTTATTTCTATAATTGTCACTAAACTTACTCTATGCTTATAGTTATTATTTATTACTAAACTTAACATTTATTTGCTACTTGATTAAACTTTATTTACTACATATTTAGTTAATCATTTTTCTTACTTGTATTGTTCTGTTCCCCTGTATTCCACAGTACTTTTGCTCTTATATCAACCATTCAATTCAGCCTTTTTAAACATGTTTCAATAAGTCCGCTAAGGCCAATTCTCATATTTGCCAAACCAAATCTTACATTATCTATCCGTCTAACACCTACGTTGATGGATAGAGGAATACTTGAAGGAATGGGTATCTGTTCTCCTATAAGCATATACATGTCTCTTGACATAGAATCATAGAATATCAGGGTTAGAAGGGACCTCAGGAGGTCATCTAGTCCAACCCCCTGCTTAAAGCAGGACCAATCCCCAGACAGATTTTTGCCCCAGATCCCTAAATGGCCCCCTCAAGGATTGAACCCACAACCCTGGGTTTAGCAGGCTAATGCTCAAACCACTGAGCTATCCCTCCCCCCATATATTATATAATATCTACATTTATTGCTGTATTGATTAATGAAAGCAACAATCCAGTATCCATAGAGCAGAGTGTTTCAATTTCTGCTTCAATATTTCGGATTGGAACCAATGGCCTGTCATATTGATCTAAATATATCTGGGATACAATTAATGGAGAGGTTTCTTCCTCTTTGGACTCCTCCTCTATTCCACTGTCTTCTTTATCTGTTATTTCTACTTGAGCTGATCTTATAAATTCATCTACTGGCATATCTAGATCTAGTAAATCTTTCATCTCTTCATTATTCATCAGATTTCCCATTTCCTCTTCATTCACATCTGGCACTTCCCCAAAATATGCTACCATGCCATTTCATTTACCTATTCTATTCTTCCCTTTTCTTTCTCTAGGAAAAGAAAATGTACTATTTACTTATATATACATTTGCATACTTTATCTTACTTATAAAACATTTCTTTCTAAGTCTATTGAGCATTGCAGTGCTGTCAGAATATCCATTTCCATTATTCTGACTCTGTTCTCCTCTAGGTTCATGACTCCATAACATATACCATATACTGTCTCGTTTCCCACCTTAACTATTAGTGGTAGTGTTTGCAGAATTTCACTTGTTATTCCTAATACCCCTCGTACTGTGACTATTTCTGGGAAGATATATGGGAGGAAGTCTGCCAGATTATGTATATTTAACACTGAGTATGTAGATCCTGTATGTAGATAGCACAGGTATTGGATTTTTATGTTATCTATGCTGAATTTTGCAATCTGTCTTCCGTTGTGATCTCTCCATAAAGGAATTATTACTTGAGGTGTTTGCCCGTCCAATTGGTAACTTGTGCTAAAGTTTGGGATGATTGGTCTACCCTCAAACTCTGATTAATTGGTTCCACTATAGTTAGACTTTCCAAAAATTCATCTAAATCTTGCTCTGTCTAATCTGGAGATGAATACCATGTCTCCTCATCCCATATCTCATTTTGCATTCCTTCTCTCTGCATTTTTCTATTTCTTTTTCTGTCCCTACGATAAGAGAAATATCTTTATTACTATTTTAGTTCCCCCTTCCATCTTTTCAGTTGTGGTGAATGAAACCATTTTGACATCTCTTTTTCTATTTATTATTATTATTGAAATTTATCAGATCTAATTCTATTTTTTTATTTTTAATCAAAACACATTGGCGAGGAACCTGACACTTTATTTTTACTTTGTAAAGGCCTTATAATTTTTATTGCCATTGAGGATCCAAATAAATTCCTATTCTTTGTACCAACTAAAAAAATGTGGCACCTGTATCTATTAACATATCTTATCTGGATGCTCCCCTATTAAATTCTACATATCCAATGGGTCTTCCCCAATCATCTGGTTTTAAAAGTGCCACTAGATCAGCATGATCATTTGATGACATCGGGGTGCTTGACCTCCCTACACTCGATCTCTGGAGCATGGCCGAATCATAGAAAAGCTCCTTTCATGGTTAGCTAATTTCTGAAGCAATTTGCCAGTAGGCAACCCATCAATTTGATTTATAGGCTCATACTGCAATAACTTTTTCCAAAGCCAAACTTTTCCAGAATCACAAACTTTCCCTTCTTCACAAGGGACAAACTTTCTATTTTTATTTTTTCCTTTATTTTGCCTGCTTTGCTGGTTTCCTTGTCCTTTTAGACCATTATTGGAAAAGGTTGCCTCTGATACTCACTCACCCTCCTGGCGTCACTTCCTACTGTAGTTCCAAGAGCTGCTGTCCATGGGGCTGGGTTCCAGGCCTCCAGTCCGGCTCGCAGGGTCTCTGACTCTTGCAAACAAGGGCTGTGGCAGCTCTTCAGCTGGAGTTTCGGCCGAAGGTCCTTTCTTTCTAGCAGTCAGCCCAGAATGAGCTGGGTTGCTCCCTTTTATACTAAGGCAGCAGTTGGAGTATGCCCAGCACAGCCTGAGGGGTGGGACTTCTGCCGCTCACAGTGTAGGGTTAACCTTTTCTTCTCCAGTGTGGGGTATGCACACCCTGTAACACAACCCCCCTCCTTAGAAGTGGATGGTCTGTCCCCCTTGCCTCTCCTCCTAGCCTGGAGAAGACATCCACACTGGCATGAGCCTTAGCAGGTTGATGACAGATGCGGAAATCATATGGTTGGAGTGAGAGGGTTGGTGTCTTTCATGCTGTGCAGCCACCAGAGGGGTGCATGGTCAGTAATCAATGTGAAGGTGCTGCTGAGTAGATAGTAGCGCAGGGTGTCAATAGCCCATTTTACCACCAAGGCCTCTGTTAGGGTCCCCCACCCACTCTGAACTCTGGAGTACAGATGTGGGGACCCACATGAAAGATCCCCTACGCTTATATTCTACCAGTTTAGGTTAAAACATCTCTAAGGCACAAATTCATTTCCTTGTCCTTGGATGGTATATTGCTGCCACCACCAAGTGATTTACACAAAAATTCAGGGAAGGGTCACTTGGAATCCATATCCCCCAAGCTCCTTCACCCCCTTTCCTGGAGAGGATTGAGACTAAAATACCAACCAATTGCCTTAGCAATGTGAGTACAGACTAGGCCCTTTGTCTTCAGGACACTAAAATCAATCAGGTTCTTAAAAGAAGAACTTTATTTATAAAGTAAAAAGTAAAAGAATCACACCTGCAAAATCAGGATGGAAGGTAACTTTTACAGGGTAATAAGATTTAAAACACAGAGGATTCCCCTCTGGGCTCAGCTTCACGGTTACAAAACAGGAATGAAACTACCTTTTTAGCATAGGAAAATTCACAAGCCAAAACAAAAGATAACCTAACACATTTCCTTGCCCTACTCACAGTTTTTATTCCAGGTATATGTTCCAGGAGATATTGTACCTGCTTGGCTTCTCTCTCCGTCCAGAGAGGGAACAACCCACAGAACAACAAAACACTTTCAAATCTCGGGGGGGGGGGGGGAGAGAATTTATCATCTTTCCTCATTTCTCCTTCTGGTCAGGTGCCAACTAAGTTATTTGAACTGCTTATCCCTTTACAGATAAGACAATCCAGTACAGCTGCCAAGCATACATAAAGGTTGCTACCATTCCCCCTATATTCATGACAGCCTCCTTCTCGATCGTCAAGTAAGCTGTTTCTCTGGGGAACAGCTTACAACTCAGATACAAGATGGGGTGTTCTTCCCCATTGATTTCCTGTGATAAGACAGCCCCTAATTCCACTTCAGAGGCATCCATTTGCAGTATGAAGTCCTTTGAGAAGTGTGGATATATGAGGACTGGTTCCTGAGCTAGCCACTTCTTCAGGGTCTGGAATGCCTCCTCATACATACTTGACCACCGCACTTGTCCCGGTTGAGAGTTTTTGGTCAGGTCAGAGAGGGGGGCCACTATTATTGGGAAGTCCGGCATGAAGCGCCAATAGTATCTTGCCAACCTGAGGAATTGGCGCACTTGCCTTTTTGTTGTCAGCCTTGGGGTATCAGTTAGAGCTCACACCTTGTCAATCAGAGGGTGTACCTTGCCCCCTCCCACTATACACCCAAGTTAGGCCTGTCTGAGATGGCATTTTGCAGGGTTGGCCAGGAGACCTGCCTCCCAAAGGACCTTGAAAAAGCTGATTAGGTGTTGAAGGTGGTCCTCCCAGCTGCTGCTATAGATCACAATGTCATCTATGTATGCTGCCACGTATTGGTTGTGAGGCTGCAGTACTCAGTTCATTAATCGTTGGAAGGTAGCGGCTGCCCCATGTAGTCTGAAAGGCATTGTTATGAACTGGAAGAGGCCATATGGAGTAGGAAAGGCAGTCTTTGCCTGGAAGTTGTGTCAGGGGTATCTATCAATACCCCTTTATTAGAGCTAAGGTCAACAAATATTTGGCTCCCCCTAATCCAGGGGTGGGCAATAATTTTCACTGGGGGGCCATTCCATGAATTTTGGTAAGTCATCACGGGCTGCACATTTCTTATTAATGAAATTACCTCACCATCTATTGTAAAAAGACCCCATTACGTTCTTTACACAACAAAGTAATTACACTTAACCATTAACAGATATGATTATCCAAAGCTTATCTTTGAAGGCAATTTATATTTCAAACCATTTTGTGAACACTTGTAAAATTTGTAATAACACTAATGCTAAACTTTTACTTACAACTTACTTTCATTATTAAAATTAAGTGTAAAAAGAAAGGAAAGTCACTCAGTGTGAAGAAGAAAGTCTCTGATGGGCATTAACAAGGGAGGTGAAGTCAGGTGTCATTTCTGTTATTGCAACTGCTGCAAGGTGGTCATCATTGATCAGAGATCTGTTCTTTGATTTATTGAATTTCATCACAGAAAATGTCTGCTCGCAGACATAAGTTGATCTGAACAGTACAAGCATCTTTTGGGCATGAGCCTTGATCTTCGGAAAGTTCTGTTCATTGAGAGATGTGTAAAACCTCGGAAGTGGCGCTGATGTGAATTGCTCTGCAAGCAATGCATCACAATGCAAGTCAATAAGCTCAAGTTGGAGGTCACTTGGAGCATTGTTCATATCACATGTGAAAGGGGAGGAGATCAAAGCCATATAACTTTCTATCATTCTAAAATCCTCAAAGTGATGAGAGAATTCAGCATGCAAAGTGAGCAGTAACGATGTGTATCTTTCCAGGTTCTGGTCAGATATTGTAATCTGTTACAAAGTGGGGAAGTGTGTGAACTGCTTATTTCCAGTCTGATGGGGGAAAAAGGAGCAACTTTGTCATGAAAGACTTGACAAGGGAATACATGTCATGAGCAAAAAGCCCCCTACCTTTCAGTCTCGAATTCAGTTAGTTCATGTGACCCATAACATCAGTGGCAAATGCGAAATCAGAGAGCCAGTTCACATTGTTCAATTGAGGGAAATCCATATATTTTCCTTTCATTTAAAAAAAATCAATCTCTGCTCTCAGATCCCACACTCTTTTCAGAACTTTCCCCAAACTAAGCCATCTAACATTTGTATGGTACTGAATATCCCTGAGCTCTGACTCAGACTCCTCCAGCAGAGAGACAAATTGCCTGTGGTTTAATGTTCTTGCTCTAAGAAAGTTGACCAGTTTTGCAACTGTATCCATGACATTGCTTAATTACAGAACACTTTTGCAGAGGACTTCTTGGTGAATAATGCAATGTAGAAAAATTATTTTCTGCTCTGGGTTTGTTTCTGTCACTTGATCTTGTATTCTTTTCAACAATCCAACATTTTTGCCTGTCAGATTAGGGCTTCCATCAGTGGTCACACTCACCAATTTCTTCCACTCCAACCTCACTCACGTGAGAGATACCACTCACTCACCCTCCCTGGGTCACTTCCAGGGGTGAAAGTAACTTAAAGGATTTACTGGTACTCCCGAGTCTTAGGAGGGGGCGGGGCCCCTACCAGAAGAGGCGGGGCCTTTAAATCCCCCAGCACTTTAAATCAGGATTTAAAGGGCCCGGCGCTGGGGCTGTGGTAGCAGCAGCGGGGAGCACTTAGCCCTTTAAATCACCCTCAGAGCTACCAGCTGCAGAGACGGCTGGGAGCCCCGGGGGTGATTTAAAGGGCCTGGGACTCCAGCTGCCACTACTGCAGTGGAGCCCTGGGCACTTTAAATCACCATTGGAGGGAGCTCCTGGCTGCCGCCACTAGCGCAGGGCCCCGGCCTCTGACAAAGCTTTAAAGGGACCAGGGCTCCGCTGCAGCAGCGGTAGCCGCTATTGCCCCGGGCCCTTTAAATCACCGCCAGAGCTCCGCCACCGCTACCCCAGGGCTCCAGCAACAGGGCTTGGGTGGCGATTTAAAGGGTCCCAGAGGGTAGCGGCAGTGGGAGCCCCGGACCCTTTAAATCACCACCTGAGCCCTGCTGCTGGAGCCCCGGGGTAGCAGCGGCAGCCGGGGGCTTGGGCGGTGATTTAAAGGGCCCAAGACTCCGACAGCCGCTACCGACCCAGGCCCTTTAAATCGTCCCGGGGGCCCTGCTGCCGGAGCGCTGGGGCAAATTAAAGGGCCTGGGGCGGTAGCTGCGGCAGGCGCCCCGGGCCCTTTAAATCGCTGCCCGAGCCCCGCCGCCGCTTCCCCAGGGCTCCGGCAGCAGGGCTCTGGGGATGATTTAAAGGGCCCGGGGCTCCAGCCATTGCTGGCAGACCCAGGCCCTTTAAATTACTGCCAGGGGAGGCCGATCCACCCTGGTACAGTGCACCGGCTCTTGCCGGTATGCCGTACTGGGGCGCACTGGCTTACTTTCACCTCTGGTCACTTCCTACCATAGTTCCAGGAGCTGCTGTCCATGGGGTGTCAGTGTCTCCGAGCTCCGCACACCCTTCCAAAAACTTACTGGCCAGGTAATGATTTAACCTGAGTATAATTACAATCTCGGCCACACCTGAGTGACAAGTTTCACTTGACTTTCAAACTTGCACAGCTGCCAGACCCTTCTTAAATTTTCTTACAAATTCTAATCGTCCGTTTATTTGGACAATTGCTTACTGCCTCTTCTACCACCAATTTTAGCCAGTCACTGGGACTAGGACTTGAGTGGCCCACCAATCTCAACCTGTCACTGGGGTCAGGACTCTAGTGGTTTTAGCAATGAGGTACTAGACTTAGTCTACGGGATAGAGCCTGACTCCTGAGGCCTTCTTCTTCTGACCCCAGAACCTGCGTCCCTTTCAATTGGGTTCCACTCTTCTTGGGGTCCTCCAATGATTGCTCCAGGAGCAGAAAATAAACAGACAAAACTGTTCTTGTGATCACTTGAACAAAACAAAACAAAAACTCTATTAGAGCCTGACTTCTGAGGCCTTTGGCTTCCTCCTTGGTGCCAGACCTCTGACCATAGAATTATCCACTGTAACTATACTGACTCCCTAGATCAGTCTAAAATGTGTTCACCATGATTTCACAATGATATTTTTTATTATACTGACCCTTTCACCAGCCCTAACTAATATTCTAGCCTTCCTGATTTTATTGGGGTGATTGGCTCCAGCATCAATATAAATGACAATTAATTCTTAATTGCTAAGACTTTACCTGGGTTTCTTAAATTTTCTTTTAAGTACCTGATCTTTGGTGCATCATCCTTTCCTGAATCCAGCCTGAATGAAAGGCATTTTAGGACTGACTACTCATTAATCTGCATCAGAATTACTCTCTGTATCGGCTTATAGGTAAAATACAGCAGAGAAATCAGTATGTAGCTCTTCGGGTCTATCAGTGGTTTCTGTGGCTTGGGAACAGCTATGGTCTTTGCTCTGCACTGGATGCTACAGTTCTGGGTACAGAAATTCAGAAATCGAAGCAGCAACTTTTGATCATTGGCCCAAAGAGAGAGACAAGTTTGTTATGGATGTTACATAGATTAGGAGCCTTGTTAGGCTGCAATTGATGTATAAACAGGTCGAACTCTTGTTCACACTCAAAGCCTGAATCTCTAAGCAAACATCAATTTTAATTGCATGGCTGAACATTTTCTCCATTAGGAGCGCTGCCGTTGTGCACCAGCTGAGATGCAATAGAGTTTACAGGGATATTCCCTCTTGCCTAGACTAGAATCTCCTCTCAGTCTCTTAACAGCTTGCCAGGCTTTGTGACTAGAATGCATGAAGTTTAATTTGGAGACAGTTTCCTTTCACTGTTCTTGCGTGGTTTGATCTAGAAGGTAAAAAAGGTCTCTCCACTTTTGTCAAAAATCTCCTGTTCATTTTTTCTGGATTTAAATTCCTGATATAGTCTGAGTGCATCAGATTGCCATCCAGAGAGTAATTGTTAATGTAATCCCTGAGCTATAGGTTTCACTGACTTAAAAAAATTTAATACTAATTCTTCTTTTATTGTATACAAAATGTAGGAAACAGGTCAACAAAAAAAGAACTGATAACATGTGCAACATCTGATTAATAGGATTAAAAGTTTAGAAAAGAAAAAAATCAGAGAATGAGAAGTTAAAAGGGATTGTCACTTGGGATCCCAAGGAAATAATTTTTTAATGAGCCTAGATGGACATGTAGGAAAGAAGAACAGAGCCTTAAAAATGGAAGTTGACTTTATCTGGTGATTCTTCAATGGGATCACTTGCCTGAATAAATATTAATCACGTGAGTAAAGTTTGCAGAATCAGACCCCAAGAGGGAAAAAAAAACCCAAAACACATAAAGCAATGTAAAGCAAAGGAAATTATGCATATTTTTAGTCTATAAAATGAATGTTACCAATGAGTATGCAGAGCACAGTTGAACCTAGATGTCTTCAGCAACAAAAGCTTTTGGTTTTGGAAATGTATCCAGACAAAACTTGTTCTCAGACTATAGTGAGGAAATATGTCAAGTTGCTCCTTCAAAATATGCTCATATAAATTGTTATTTATGAGTACAAGGGCTCATGTGTATGCACAAAGACCTGTTTCACATGCAAAATGAACAGTTGACAAAAACACTATACAAATATAGTATTTTTCATACATCAATCTCAATGCACTTTACAACATTAAGTATGTCTCTCAAAACCCATGTGAAATAGATACTGTAAAGATTATTATACTGTATCTATTTTATAGATTTTACAATGGCAATTACCTGAATACACATGCATATATATATATATATATATATATATATATATATATATATATAGTGTGGGGTGTGTGTGTGTGTGAGAAAGTCAGGATGAGCTGACATCTGGTGGTGAATTATGGCAAATGTGGAAAAGAACTTCAGGGGCTGATCTTGTTTGCATAGGCACACCCACCCCACCTAGCATGAGCCCACGGCAGCCCAAAATGGTCACTTCAGCAGCTGTGGGCTCCCCAGTTTCTCTGTTATTGGGGCAGGAGGAATAAAGTGTTACCCTGATTATGTGAATCAAGGACAATGAAACTGTTTTATGACAGAGGGTCTCACCATCACCTAAGTAGCACTCACCAGACAAGGGACATCGGTTCCAAAACCCAGTGACTTGAGAAAGGTTGGGGACAGGTATGTGCATCTGATGGGATGGGCCCATTTTGAAGGCCTAGAACACCAATTGCACCACCTTCTCTCTCCACTGTTGAATAGCAGACTAATTTTGATTCCATTAGGAGTCTACCTAGAGACTGCTGAGCTGAATTCACTTTGGGTCAATGGTGCACCAGCACGGGGGCTCCCCTACTACAAGCTGAAATCACTAAAAGAGCTAAAATTACTGAGCTGAGATCACTGAGTGCTGTGTTAACTAGTGGGGGAGCCTGAAGATATGTTGCTAAGTGGCTGGCAGGGCAGAGCAGTTTGCGGGACAACTGGAGCGGTTCATGGGACAGCTAGTGAAGTGGAGTGGTTGGCAGAGCGGAGCAGTTTGTGGGACGGTTGGAGCGGCCCACGGAACAGCGAGCGGAGCAGTTTGCGGCGACGGCTGGAGTAGCCCACGGAATAGCGAGCAGAGCAGAGCACTTTGCGGGGACGGCTGGAGGAGTGGCTGGTAGAGCGGAGCCGTTAGTGGTGAAGGCTGCAGCAGAACTCCACGGAGAGGCGGGGCAGTCGGCCCCAGACCAGGTAAGGTGCCCCTTAACACCCCATGTGCCCCCCCATTTCCACCCAGGCTGGGGGGGTAAAACTCTGCAGATAAACTTTTGAGCTCTGGGGCGGCACTGATCAGGGACAGAGCCTTTTGGGTTGTTGGACTTTGGGGTGATTAGACTTAAGACCCTGAGGGGAAAAGGACACTGCCAAACTTACTTGGAGGTGAGTCTTTTGCTCATGGTTTGTGCTATGAATCCTGTTTATGGTGTTTCCCCAAAATAATGCTGCATTATTTCCCTCCTTTATTAAAAGGCTTTTGCTACACTAAGACTCCATGCTTGCAAGAGGGGAAGTATGGCCTCCAAGAGGTGCCCGGGGGGTGATATGTAATTGTCCCAGGTCACTGGGTGGGTGCTGGAGCTGATTTTGTATTGCATTATTGAAATGGAACCCCTAGATACTGAACCCGGCCCTTGTTGCTGCCAACTCAGAGGGGCAGAAGGGTTACACACACACACACATATATATATATATATATATATAGGCTGTCAATTGCAGTTAACTCAAAAAAATTAACTGTGATTAAAAATATTGATCGCGATTAATCGCACTGTTAAACAATAGAATACCAATTGACATTTCATTAAATATTTTGAATGTTTTTCTACATTTTCAAATATATTGATTTCTATGACAACACAGAATACAAAGTGTACAGTGCTCACCTTATATTATTTTTTTATTACAAATATTTGCACTGCCCATGGTCTGCCCCCAGACCTCCCTCTCCTGCTCTACGTGTGCCTCCAGTCCCCCAGTGCTGGCTGGGGCTGGGGCTGCACTGCCCTCCCTCCCAATATTATCTCAAAGGGGAGCCAAGATAACTCAATGTGTAAAGTGGTGTAGGTATTGGAATAGAAACAAGCCCCTTTTTCTCAAAAGAGCAGATTCGTTCTCTGCCATATTTGTCACTGGTAGACTGGTGCAGATCTCCTCCCCTCTCCCCTTGTGTGGTGCACAATATATATAACTGACAAGAGACAAGGTTCAAAACAAATAGGTAAATGTATTGGGGGATAGAATTATACAGATAGGGAAGGGGTAAATGTAAATGACTAATAGCTATATAACAAACAAACCCAGTGACGCAGCAGCTCTTCCCTGCGAGCATGAAGTTCAACCCCAAGAATGAAACTAAACCCACCCTGGCATTCAAGAAATAGGACCCTCAACTTAGAAACAATAGTTGCTTTCTCACCCAATTCCCAGCACTTCAGCGGTGGCAGTGACGTCCAGGACCTCTACTCTGTAGGTAATTGAAACCCTTGGAGGAGGAAACACTGGAGAGTCCCTCTATGGATGTAAGGACAGAAGAAGCGGACCAGGAACCCACTGGATGGTGACGTTCTCCAGGTGCAAGACAAGTAAGATGGTAATGAGTCTTCTTCTTTTCTTTTCACTCCGGGAATGAATGGTGTTCTTCGCTGATGGACAAGTGCCACAAAGACCCGAAACCACGCACACAGTCGCTATGATGGACTGCCCCATCAGCCTTTGATCATAGTTCTTTTATAGAATCTATGGAGGGAAATCATGGTACAATCCGTAATAAGGCGGAAAACAGTCTGAAGTGCTGGAACCTTGGGGATTGCCCAATGGCGGGAGATTTCCATTACTTGCATCTGAAGAAGTAAGGTTCTTACCCACGAAAGCTAATGATCCCAATACTTCTGTTAGTCTTAAAGGTGCCACAGGACCCTCTGTTGCTTTTTCCAGTGGCAGGAAAAACCCATCCAGTCCAGTTTTATCCAGATCAGGCTGACAGTGTACAGAAGGTTACAAGATGGAGTCCCAAGATGTTTTCATGGTGCCACACAGTTTTCAGACTCCATCTTGGATTGCCACAGTTTCCTTAAAATCACTGATCATTGGATCTGATACCCACACAACAAACCGTGTAACGAACCAGAGAACAATACAACAGTCCATACCCAACACTGGTGCTCCGGGGCTGGGGGGATTGAGGCTGTGTGCCACCCACCCCCTTATTGTTCCTGATCTGTGGTGGGGGGACTCTGGTGGGGGGGACAAGCGGAAGGGGCAGGGCCTTGGGTAGAAGGGGTGGGGCTGGAGGGTAGCCTCCCCCAACCATGGGTTCATGTGCTGCCCATGGCTGGCACTCTGGGGAGAGGAGTCTGTGCAGTCTCAGCTCCGCTCCAGCCGTAGGAACTTCGATACCTAGGGTCAGATTTCTCATGGCATGTTGGATAAGGGCTATGAACAGGATGTGCATCACTGCTGTGTGAAGATAAATGAGCTGAGGCAGGCATACCAGAAGGCAAGTGAGTCAAATCGTTGCTCTTGCACTGAAGACCTGCGATTTCTATAAGGAGCTGGATACCATCCTCAGTGGTGACCCCACCTCCATTGCCAAGAGCCCCATGGATACTTCGGTGGAGCTGGAGACAGTGGACAATGGAATCAACCCCAGGGGTAAAGGCGTGGATGAGGAGGTTGAGTTGGAGGACGATGTGGAGCACATGGCAGGGTTGTCTGATTGTGCAGTGAGTCAGGATCTCTTTTCTGCTCTGAA
The DNA here is from genome assembly GCF_013100865.1 of Trachemys scripta elegans. Taxonomy (NCBI): domain Eukaryota; kingdom Metazoa; phylum Chordata; order Testudines; family Emydidae; genus Trachemys; species Trachemys scripta. Next base: position 51,608,754 of record NC_048303.1, on the reverse strand, counting down.
AGGGTCTAGCCAGTCCCAGAGGTCCATCTCTGGTGCACATGATGCAGGAGAGGAGAGCTCTGGTAAGTGAGCTTCTTGAGTTGATGCTGCTAGGTCTACCTTATATAACCGATCTGTTACTTTGTATATTCTAGAAGTGGGTGAAGGGATAGAAATGTAAAAGACTAGTTGTGTTTGTGTGTGTGCTTCACATTCCCCTATGCAGCTAAGCAGTCCGGAAGAACAGTGTGTTAATGCACACTGAGATTTCACAGGAATCCTCCAGAGAGCTCTCTAGGAATCCTTCCTGGAGGCACTTATCAATTCTTGCCAAAGGTTCCTTGGCAGAACTGCTTTGTTCCTTCCCCCCACTGAACTTTCCCATGCCAATTGGCAATCACCTGTGCAGGGACCAAAGCAGCACACAGGCGAGCAGCACAGAGACCTGGTCTGAAGCTGCACGCATGCAGGAGATTCACCCTTGCATCCTTGCTTATCCTCAGGAGTGAGATATCAGCTTCAATGACCCTCACCTGTGGAAAATGGTGGCAGAATTTACAATATTGTCCCTAGTTGCCTGTGGTGATCCCCTTAAAAAGCCACCTAGACCCTTTGGGCCATGAGCCATCTTTACATTTAAACCCTGTAAGGAAAAATGCATGCAAACACTTACCTGAGGTTCCTTCCCCTTCATTGGGGTTGTCCATACTCAAATGGCAAGACTAGCTAGACTGTGGTGAAGTCTCAAAGATTCTGGCTGTGGCATAGCCGCCCCCTGTCTGCTGTGTCTCCTCTCCTCCTCCTCCTCACTGTTCCTGGCAAGGGGCTGTGCCTTGGACTCCTCAGTTATCCTTGGTGGTCTGTGGGGTGCTGGTGAAGTCTCCACTAAGTATGGCATGCAGCTGAACACTAGATTGATTGTTAGCCTCTCTGGCCTTACAGAATTCCTTTGCTTTCACGTGGCACTGTTGCTGATCCCTGTCATAGTTCTTTGCCTGCATCACCTGTGCAATCTTTTTATAGATGTCCATGTTTTATGACTAGTCCGTAGCTGTGCCTGCACAGCCTCTTCTCCCCACAGGTCCAGAAGATCCAATACCGCCTATCTACTTCAGGCAGGAGCGCATCTATGCTTAGAACCGGCATGATCAGTAAAGCAGTTGCATCAACAAGGGAGAATTACTAGGAATGATCACCAAGCTAGCAATCAGGAAAAGGCATTTCAGAAAAGGGATTTAAAGGGATGCCGGGGAGGAGGTGGCTTCCAGTCTCTGATCCCTAGGCGATGGAGTTCTCAATTGTGATCAGAGTGGTCATTATCAGGCAGTGAGACAGCTGCTGGAGAACCTGTGTTAGTGACAACAGAGGTCATGCATTGTTTACCCTTGCATTGCATCAGCCTCCAATAGGTCAACCATTGCTCAACACTGTTTGAAGAGGTGGTGTTACTGCATCACTGTAACTGGGCACTTATTCAGTTGAAGACAAACTGGAGTGTAGACACGTGCACAGATAAGTCAATGCAAGTGGACTTACATTGACCTAACTTGGTAGTGTAGGCCAGGCCCAAGGTTGAAGATATATGATCGGATCCAAAACCTACTGAAATATTTCCATTGACCTAGTGGGTTTTGGATCAGGCCCATAATCCATTTTAGTTATCTGTGGAGGGTTCATTTTGTTGTGTGATAAAAAGGCTCCATATACACTCAAAATGGCACATAAAGAGGTGATGTACAAAGGTTTGTAAGGGCTTGTTAACACACAGAAGTTGCACTGCTTTAATTATACTGGTAGTACAACCAACCCGCCCCAATGACCTTGTATGAACACAGTTATATAGATATAGGGGCTTTATACCATTATAGATATTCCTATAAAGGAAGGAATGGGGTAGACTGGTATAAGTCAACTTTATACTGATATAACTTCATCCATACTAGGATTTGTACCAGTATAACTATTTTGGTAAAAATTCACAGCCCTAACCATCATAGTTATACTGGTATAAAAACTGCATTTGTAGTGGACCTCAGTTAAACTTTGTTAAGTGTGTGTTAGAAGGCTTAAAGAAGTATAAGTGGGTATCACATATATTCTTGGAAGGGGACAAAGATTTAAATATCAGTTGAAACTTACCTCTGAATTTTCCCAGTCATTAAATTGGAGAGGAGCCCTAGACAAGCTATATTTTTGGCCAAAATTAATCTATAAATGTAAAGGCTGTAAACATTAGCTTCCCAAATATTCACCCTTACCCCTTGATAATACTCAATGATTGATTAACAATCCCTCTATTAACAAAACCAACTAACATTTTTTAAAAAAACAACTTTAAAAAAAATAAAATTGAAAGGAAGCATTTTCAAACTATTCATCTATAATTTATTGGACCAATACAATTATATCTCATTCTACAATTTTTAATCCCCCCAAAATTATTTTAAAATATCTTGATAATTTTTCCAAACAAACATTTGCAGATTGTCTGCAATTATAGGCACAATCAATGACTGTCGGCCCTGGTAATTTTCTTGTACTAATGACAATACATTTATCCTTTCTTTAAGTAAATATTGTTCTAATTTAAAATTATGATTTTTTCAGGTGTTGGCAGACTATAAAATTCTCTATTACCCTCTAGACACAGCAGCTGATAGCAGTGACTACCTTAGTGGTGCTTTAAACTGGGGGCCTGTTTCTTCTCTCAGTTTTCTGTTTTTAGAGCACTGTAAATTAACTGACTTCAATGGAGTTACTTCTGATTTACCCTGATGTAACAGAATAGTAACCAATGTGTAGGGTTACCATACGTCCTCTTTTTCCCGGACATGTCTGGCTTTTCGGCAGTCAAACCCCCGTCCGGGAGGAATTGCCAAAAAGCGGAACATGTCCGGGAAAATGGCGGCTCTGTTTAAGAGCCCGGCTGCCTGAACACTACCGGCTTCGGGCAGCCCCGTGCCTGGAGACCCTGCACCGCCGGAGCCCGGGAGGGGAAGTGCCCGGCTGGGGGCGCAGGGTCTGGAGGTACGGGGCTGCCCGAAGCCGGTAGCGCTCGGGCAGCCCAGCTCTTAAATAGAGCCGCGGGGGCTGGAGCCTCCAGCCGCCAGGGCTGTGTGTAACTGACACAGTGTCAGTTACACAGAGCCCCAGCCGCTGGAGGCTCTGTTTAAGAACCGGGCTGCCCGA